>NC_142935.1:69434844-69502344 GCF_046866305.1 Octopus bimaculoides
TTAAAAAAAAAACACAGATGAGGGGGTCTGAAAGGCATCAGGTGTACTGTTGGTGAATTTCAGGAACCACAGAAGTTTCGAAGGATGTAGTGTCTCAGTAGTTAACAACTGATGCAGGTAGTTTATTCCATGCTTCATCAATTCTGAGTTTGAAAGTCATGGATGGTATATTGTTTTTTAATTCTGTAAGCATATCTATGAATGTTAGATATATGGAAAAACATTCATGTACAGACTTACAAAATCAAAAAACAATGCAGCACTCAAGACTTTCAAAAACACATTCACACACACATCGTGCACCAGCATGACCGCAGCCACTTGGCTGAAACACATAAATAAATAAATAAATATAAATATATTAACAGTTTATATCTTAATTATAAAAAATATGAAACCATTATTCTATGCAAATTTAGTTAATTTTGTCAAGCTCCCTTTTCAGTTTGTAAGATAGAAATTTAAATGTAATAAAATGTTTTAAAAGAAATTTAAAGTGCCTACACGATAACTGTACACCTACTTTTGGGCCACCCTGTATACACACACACACATATATATAAATCGTGATGGCACCTGTACCAGTAGAGCACTAAGAGCACCGTCCGAGCATGATCATTGCCAGAGCAGCTGTCTGACTTCCGTGCCAGTAGCATGTAAATAGCACCATTTAAGCGTGATCCTTACCAGTGTCACCTTACTGGCACTTGTGCCAGTGGCACATGAAAAAACATTCAAGCGAGGTCGTTCCCAGTGCCGCTGGACTGGCTCCCATGCAGGTGGCATGTAAAATACACCATTTTGAGCATGGCCGTTGCCAGTACCACCTGACTGGCCTTCATGCTGGTGGCACGTCAAAGCATCCACTACACTCTCGGAGTGGTTGGCGCTAGGAAGGGCATCCAACTGTAGAAACTCTGCCAAATCAGATTGGAGCCTGGTGTAGCCACCTGGTTCGCCAGTCTTCAGTCAAATCGTCCAACCCATGCTAGCATGGAAGGCGGACGTTAAACGATGATGATGATGATGATGATGATGATGATATATATATATGTATATATGGAGTACTGACAATTCAGCTCTAGTTAATTCAGCACCTGTAATATATGTAATTTATTATTACATTATATTGGTGTTGGTTGTATATCTAAAACACTCACATGCAACCTACAAACACAGCAATGCTGGACAAGACACTGTAAAGCTTTCAAAGTATGAACGAGCATATTCCGCCATAAAAAATATAGCTTCAGAATATCATGTCGACAAACTAGAATATTTGTGAGCTATTAGTTATCAAATTAAACTCCAAAAGTAGGAATTAAAGAATATAATTTAGCATTTTAAATTCTTTTTGTATTTTTTATCTTTACATGTTTTTAAATAAATAATTGAAACTTTTCCTCTTTTTTTTCTTTTCATCCCCAAATAACCTTTACCTAAGTTCAATAAGATGCCCTGTGCTGAATTGTCAGGCGGTGAACTGTTGCATCATGATATATGCCCCTTTTGACATAATTCTAATTTGCCCCTTTTTTTTTCTTTCTTTATTTGTTTTCTGGTGTTTTCAACTTTCCAGCTTTTATATCTACTTCCATCTCACCTTTTCTCATATTTTCTCTTATTCTATTATCTTGTTTTAGTATGTATATGTCATGTGCGCACAGCCTGAAGATTACATGAAGGCACCAGATGTGTTATAAAATGCTATACGTGTCATTTTCATTGCATGAAACTATTAGTGGCACATAAAAATACATACTGTGTTCATTAAACAATATATATATATATCATCATCATCATCGTTTAACGTCCACTTTCCATGCTAGCATGGGTTGGATGATTTGACTGAGAACTAGCAAGCGAGAAGGCTGCAACAGGCTCCAATTTGATCTGGCTGAGTTTCTACAGCTGGATACCATTCCTAATGCCAACCACTCCGAGAGTGTAGTGGTTGCTTTTACGTGCTACCGCATGAGGGCCAGTCACACAGTACTGGCAATGGCCACGCTCAAAAAGGTGTTTTTTACGTGCCACCTGCACAGGAGCCAGTCCAGCGGCACTGGCAACGACCTCGCTCAAATGATTTTCTAACGTGCCACTAGCACGGAAACCAGACAGCTGCTCTGGCAATGAACACTGTCTATCTATCAATCTATCTATCTATCTATCTATATATATATATATATATATATATATATATATATATTTCAACCTAATGTGGTAGTCCCATTTGGGACGAATGCTACTGTAGTTTAGCCCCAGGAGACAACAGTAGCATTTGTCCCAAACGGGACTGCTACATTAGGTTGGCAAATAATCATTACTGTAAAGTAATGCTACTGAATATGTCTCATTGAGAGATTTAGAAACAATAATGTTTCTACTCTCTCACACTCACACACACACACAAACACACAATAAAAGTGTCAAGAATCAAGGTATTTAAATAAGAATAACACAAAGGTAATGATGCAATTCTTTTGTTCATCAATAATGAACACATGAACCTCAAGCCACTTGTGTTGTTTTTACACACACACACACACATGCATTTGTGTGTACATGTGTATTTATGTGTGTATATATGCATATACACAGACATACAGAAAATGCACACACACACAAAATACATACACATTCATCGTTTTAAAAATATTACTTTAAAGTATTAATTCAAAATAGTAATGCAATTTCATAAGAAAAGCTATTAGAGTGACCTCATTTGTATGAAGTTTAAGATATTTGGAATATTCCCATGAGAACCAGAAATGAAATGGAAAACATGAGCTTGGAGCAACCATTTTTGTATGCATCACACACAAGAATTTTTTCTTAAAAAGTGAACATGAAAGATAAGCATTTTCTTCAAAAATTTCATGTAATGTTTCAAAGATGCATTCAATGAACTAAATTTCAAAGGAAAAGCAGGTCTGGATTATTTGCTGAGTGATTGGAAATGTGTAACTTAGAGTATTGGAATGAAGAGGATTTCAGTTGTAATGTATTAAAAGAACATTCTACACTTCTGCATTGAGTTTTGTAAGTTATCACTTCAAGTGAATCAACAGATATGTGTGTGTGTGTGTGTGTGTGTGCATGCGTGCGTGTGTGCTCATCATTCCTTTCAAATGTCATTCCATCCATCCATTTATTTAAATATCAACCTACCTACCTATCTATCTATCTATCTATCTATCTATCTATCTATCTATTCATCTATCTGTCTGTCTATCTGTCTATCTATCTCTCAGTCTATCAATCCATCTGTCTTTCCACATCATTATTTCTTGTTATCTTTCTAATATTCCTACATTAAATATGTCACTACTAACTTACCTCCAGCTACATTTGATTGGTTTATCTCTGTTTTAGATCAGTTGGAGTGAAGTTGTCCAGCTCTTTCTAATAAAATAACATTAAGTGAGATCTTAAAGAGATATTTTATAGGACTGGTGCCAATGGACTGAGACAAAATCAATACTATTGATTTTGTCTTCTGTTAGTCATTCAATAATTTCTTGTGACTCAACTAATATGTAGGTAGGTTGTTATGGATGTTGGAGACATCAACTGCATGGAAGAAAAAGAGCTGAAGTATTCAGGATAATAAATATCACAAAATCCCTTAACACTGACATAATGTAACCTCGTTATGATAGGAATAGATCTCAATCATTTTTATGTAAGTTGTTTTGTTTTTTTTTCTAATATATATTTAGAATAGTTTTAAATAGTTTACTAACTGTCATGTCAGCAAATCAAACAGTGGCCACAGGAAGTTTTATTCAACAAGCACTCTTCAGGAAAAAGACCACCAACTCAAAACAGCACTGAAAGCCATTGGAATTGAGCCTAAATCATTTGAAACACAAATCTGAGATTGTACAAAGTTGCAGTGTTTCATCACCGTTGGAACCAAAACCTTCAAAGTTACCGGAAGAGAAATAGAAGAAATCAAATGACGGGAGAGAAAGGCTCAACAAAACCAACCTCATACTCCACCAAGATTACCATGCAATCAATGCCATTGACCCTTCCCAGCAAGAATTAGTCTACTTAGTCATCAATGCCATCACCATAAAAGAAGTGTTTAGCAAAGAAGAAAATAAATTCTTAGACACAAGATAAAACTGCCACTGCTGACATATACCGTAAATCCTCGAGTATAATCCGCATTTTTTTCCCAAAATTTAATGGTCAAAATCCCTAGTGCGTACTATATACGAGGTTAAAAATGAAACATATTTTCTAAGCAATGTCCCAGTCTCTATTTGCTGTCCGGCAATGTTTATTCAGACGCATTTTGTGATGTCTGGCTTGTAACTGATAGTGATAAATATGTAAAGGCAATTTATTTAATATTTATTTTTCACTGACGTTATTACTGTTATTTCTATATTTTCTGCAAACAAAGTGCACAAAAAAGCTACACGTTTGCATTATGTTATATATACAATAATAATAAAGGACGTTACCAGATATATGCTTACAAACCAAGGATGTTATATAGACCTCTTTGACTCCAGTTAGAGAAGGGGTACGTATTATACACAAGGTTTAGGTTTTTCAGAGGTACAGTCCCCTAAAAATCCCCTGCGTATTATAATCAAGGGCGGACTATACTCAAGGATTTACAGTATATACATGCAAGAAATAAAGGATCAAAGCTCCTTCCCAAGCCATATGTTTTTAAGGCCAATTTCCTAGATTCTGTGGTGTATATATTCATCCAGTGGGTTGGCCACTGGGTCTGTTGCAGGGTTACCTAATTTTTGTCAGTTGAGTGGAGTGGACTAACATGAAATGAAGTGTTTCTACTGGAGAACCCGGTCCAGGAATCAAAACTAAAATCTTACAATCACGAGTGCAACATTGTAACCACTAAACCATGCACATCTACATATATGCACACACACACACACATACATGCACACACATGTACATACATGTGTACACACACACATATACACATATGTACATACACATATATGTATACACATACACACACACATAAGTATATATAGTGAGTTATGTTGATGCCACTTGATGCAACCCTCAGGTATCAGTCTGCCAACAGGCATCGTCAGGTGAAGTTGTACTGCCACATGATGCATCTTGGTTTTGCAGTGCTTCTCCCCTGTTCATCAATTTTTGTGATGGTTGAAACAAAGGAATAGCGTGCTTCCATGAAATTGTTTTCTGCTGGGGAAAATTGCTACTGAAACAGTTATCATGCTTCAAACAGCTTTCAAGGATGCTGACATGAGAAAAACACAAGCTTATGCATGGTTTCCATGCTTTAGGAATGGTCACTTTTCACTTGAAGACCAACTTCATTCAAGATTACCGTTGACCTCCTGAACAAATGAAAACATCATGAAAATTCATGAACTGATCTTAGAGGGCCATCAACAAACAATTGATATGACTAGTGTGTCCTGGAGCTCCTGCAACGAATTTGATCAAGGAATTGTGAATAAAAAGAACTGCAGTAAAATTTTTGCCTCGTTTGCTGAAGGAAGATCAAAAGCAGTCATGACTGAATGCATGTCATGAACTGAAAGAACAGCTGGAAGTTGATCTGGACCTTTTTCAAAGGTCATCACTGGTGACGAAAGCTGGTGCTACAGAATTTGCAGATATGGAAGAGGTGAAGAAAATAACACTCTAGGCATTAAAAGGCAACACTCCGCAAAAGTTCCAGCACTTCTTCGAACAGAGGAAAATGCATCTGAGACAATGCATTGCTTTAAATGGAGAATATTTTCAAGGTGATAAAAGTGTAAACATTGTAGTAAGGAAGAGTATCCAGTTGAAAAACCCTGCCAAAACAGTCACAGAAGTCTAGTGCAGGCTTCTGCCTTCCTGACTCCTGTCGAACTGTCCCACCCATGCCAGCATGGAAGGCGAACGTTAAACAATGATGATGATGATGATTATATATATATATATATATATATATATATATATATATATATATATATATATATATATATATATATATGTATATATATATGGATACATACATATATGTGTGTGTGTGTGTGTAGATAGATACACACACACACACATATATATTGGGGTGCACTTCAGGACAGGTATGCCGTAGAATTTCTAACCATTTCTCATGCTTTAGAGATAGGAAGAAAATGGCTAGCACTAGTCTTAGCAAATACATCTGGGGTCTTAAGGAAAGTAATAAACAGTATTCATTAGAATGGTCTATAATAGCTAGATCAATGCCATATGAGAGAGGAAGAAAGTATTGTTCGCTCTGTATGGTGGAACTATACCACATACTCTTCTCTAAGGATAAATTGATCAATAAAGTAAAGAATAATGCTCTGAAATGTACGCATATCATAAGAAGTACATTTCGTTGGTATAAATGATCTCAAGATGTGATGAAGTACAGCATGATGTCTCATGTATGTTTATGTATGTGCAATTATGCATATATGGATGAGTGCTAATAAGTGTGTGTGTGTGTGTGTGTGTATATATATATATATATATATATATATGTATATGTATGTGTGTGTGCATGTGTATGTATATATGTATGTGTGTGTGTACGTATATGTGTATACATATGTATATGTGTGTGTGTATGTATATATGGATAGGTATACGGGTAAAGTGTATGTATGCATATGTATACGGGTAATATAGTATAGTAAAGAGAAATAAACAAAATAATTAATTAATCTAGTGGAAATCCACAGGAGAGCAATAAAAATAGAAAATTAAGGAGTTATCTCCCCTATAATAACAAAGACGAAAGCTAACGAGATCCTAAAGACCTAATAATAGTTATGTATGTGTTTTTTCGTGTTTTGTTCGAAAGGTAACCACTCCTGAAGAAGTTCCAAATGTCTAAATCCAATGGACCAGTCACTGGATAAGTTTGGCACAGAAATGTTAACATAGAGTGGTGAATAAATCGATATATCGAATTTGAAGTCTCTGTCTCTTTTGAATATGAAAATTTAAAAGTTTAATAACCTTATAATATATATATATATATAAATACACACAGGCTGGGTATCTATCAAATTTTGTTCATGACATAAGTAAAAGACCCTTGCTCAAGGTATCGCACAGTGAGACTCCAAGCCACAAAATTCTTAACCACTTGGCCTTTGCTTGCACTTAACCTTTTAATATTCGGATTATTTTATCAAATATAATGATTACACTGGTCTGCATGATTTTTTTTTATTGGCTGTATAGTATTTTTTTCTGAATATATATGAAAAATAATGAGTTACTGTGTTTTTTTTTTTCGTCTCTATCACATCAGGTTGTCAAGTTGTACGGAGAAGTTACTTTTCTTTTTTTGTATAACATAAATAAATGATAAATTAAAATGCTTACCATGTATTGACTTAAATGTTAAATCTAATATATTTTTCTTTATTTTCAGTCTAGGGATATGTCTAGAGGTTGCATCAATTCACCAGATATATTCTGCTATGCCTGCAGGTTATTCACCCCTTCAGATTCCTGGAGCAATATTACTCCTTTGTTGTAGTGCAGCTATCTATCTATCTCTATGGACGGACGGTAGACGTGTCGGCTCTGTAAGTTTTGCCTTTTTCATGTTTTAAAAAGTTTGGTTGTAAAATTTATTTTATATACAAAGTTGTATAACAACTTGTAGACTCTCTGGTGCAAGTTTTTTGCGACGGAAATCTGCCCTGTGTGGCACATTTCCAGGATATAAGAACCAATCTCGGCTTTCTAGCCATTTTTTTTTGAGACGATGGCGTCTTGTAGCCATGAAATTTTTTGTGAAACGAACGCTGCAGTCTGCAGTGTTTCGTTCGAAAAAGAATTTCCTAGTCTTCCTTCCTCACAGTTAAAGGAGAGAATGGAGAAAAAGAAAGACTCTGCTGCTACAGCAGTCTTGCCTGCCAACGTAACCAGTGACAACAACAACAACAACAACAGCAACAGCAACAACAACAACAACAACAACAGCAACAACAACAACAGCAGCAGCAGCAGCAACAACAACAAGGACACAAATGTCCTTGCTAACAAAACCACTGTCCTCACCACTGATACCACCACAACGAACTTTGCCGAGGCTTTGAAGCCTAGGAAAAGAATTTTGAATATATCGAAAGAGTAATTACTTGCATGCAAAAGCATGCTAAGTAAAAAGGACGTTACAGTCCATCTTCAAACGCCCGCGGACTTTAAGATAAACATCGAAAAAAAAACTATCATCTACAGAACCATTAATTTAAAGACAAAGACAGTGGAAAAATTCACCCAAGAAAATGTTGAGAGATGCTTAAAGCCGATTTGGTCTTACAAGACTTACATAACGAGAGGTTTGAAATTCGGAACGATAGAAGTAAGACTAGACAGCGAGCAGCGAGCGAAGGACCTCTCCACTAAGTCATTACAGCATGAGAACCTGCTCATGATCCCTACGTACCTTGGTCGTAGGGTTACGAAAATAAAAATTTCGAATGTGCCTCCTGAAATTGAGGAAGAATGGCTAGTATCTGCCATATGTCTAGGCATAGAGGAGGAGATAAACATACTAGAAGCATCTGCCGTTTGCAATCAAAACTGGATTGGCCAGGAATTTCAACTCCTGGGACAAATTGATCCAGCAAACTGGGAAAAAATTCCACATAGAATCCAATTAACTGAGGATTCAATTTTTCATGTTTTCGTCGAAGGCAGATGGCCAATTTGCTACGTTTGTAGTAGCAAAACTCACCTTCAAAAAACATGCCCAGTAGCCCAGAAGAAAAGGCAACAACAACGGCAACAATACAAAGAAAAACAACAACAACAACAACAACAACAACAGAAGCAACTACCAAATACCCCCAACAGAAAAACCTTACTACCAACACCACCAGCAACACAAAAAACAACAACAGAAATATCAGCAATAACCACAACAGAAAAGACAACAGAAACTGCAAAAACAGAAGAAAAAAAAGAAAATTCCAAGACTGCCTCTCCCTCCCGCATATCACATACACCACACATAAATAACAAGCAGCCAACATCAATAAAAACAGCAACACAAACATTCACAGAAACACACACAGACGCACAAAATTTGCCGTTACCTCTTTCTGACTCCTCAGATCTCCCATCATCCGATGAAGAGAGTGGGGAGGAGTGGAAAATAGCTACGAAAGGAAAGAGGAAGCGCAGTAAGAAGAAAACAAAACAAAATGCAAACACAAACAAAGCAGGGAGATTCACATCTCCCGAAAATACTACTAACACCAATAGTAATATAAAAAAAACAATGCTAACAGCAATAGACAGTACAAACACAGAGTTGATGAATTACATCAACTCTAAAACAAACATCACAAATAACGATATCAAAACCAACAACCACCCACGTACAACACCGCCAAAACACATTAAAATTATTCATGTAACACCAGCATTACACAACACAATAAAATCCCTCTACCCCAACTCGGTAGGGGGATTCCAGAAATATTTGTGCAAGAAATTGTACAATAGCCTCCTTGGTGAAAAATCCAAGGAGGAAACAAAACTTTCTAACGGTAAGTAACAATCTGTTCTTTTGTTTTGTGCTTTAAAGCACACGTATAAATAGAATCATGGTGAAGATTGGTTGTGTGAATGTGCGTGGCTTAGGGTCCCCTTGGAAACAAGGGTACCTCTTAAATGACATCAAGTCACACAATTTGGATATCATAGCCATTAGTGAGACCAGACTCCATGAACCGCAGGCCCTAAAGTCCATGTTTGGCGGACAGTTTAACATTTATTTTTCTCCCTGTCTGCCGAGGATGGGCGGTAGTGGCACGGCGGTTCTTTTTCGCAAGAGTCTGGATCTCCAAGTAAAGACGATATTTACGGACCCGGAGGGTAGACTGGTTGTCCTAGATGTGGACGGAAGCGATGGAGGCACTTTTCGGTTGCTGGCAGTTTATGTGCCTCCTTTAACAGGTCGGTCAGACTTCTTTCGACGTCTAGAAGTATTCCTGGGAACGTCTCGTCCCTTACTTTTAGTGGGGGATTGGAATGCTACCTTGGACACGCATCTAGACTACGTGGGGAGTGACAAAACTAGAAGGGGATGCAAAGGCCTCATAGACCTGCTCAGACGCTTCCAGTTGTCTGACAGGTACCGACTCGACCACCCAAATGTGCCAACGTGGACTTGGAGCAACCGCATTGGGTCGTCGAGATCGTATCTAGATAGGATAGTGTGTAGGATAAGAGATAGAGATAGTTTAGGATGTCCACAGTTCCACATAGTCAGCTACACGGATCACAAACTTGTGACGTGTACGCTAGACTTAGATAAGGCACATAGGCAGGGTCCCGGTTACTGGAAACTAAACGCGTCGTTCCCGTCGAGACAGGTTTTCAGAGACCGGATTAGCACGTTAGTAAAGAGGGCTTTGACGGGAGCCATCGTCAACAACAAATGGTGGTTTGCCCTCAAGAGAGCAGTAAGGGCGGAAGCAATAAGGTATAGCAGGGCACTAGCTGTAGAGAGGAACAGAGTAGAGGGGGAGCTAGTGATAAAGTTAGAAGAGGCATTGCGAAGTGGCATCGCATCCGACGTTTTAGCGGCGAGGTTGGCCCTCGACCAACACTTCAATGCTAAACACGAAGGGTGTGCTGTCAGGGCAAGGATGCGTGCTCTGAGGAATGAAGGTGGTGGAGCCGCACGAGAGGCCCGGGTGGCGGAGGCGCAGCGGGGTAACAGAGCCACCATCCGGTCTCTGGTAGACGAACAGGGGCGCGAATTGCTCGAGCCGAGCAAGATGTGCGAGGCGTTTCAGCGGCATTTTGCCCGACTGTTCGGGAGGAGTGGCGAGCGAGAAGGCAGGGTGGACTTTAGTGCCTACCTGCACAGCTTGCCACGACTCTCGGCAAGAGAGGCGGAGTGCTGCGAAGGGGTCATCACGGCGGAGGAGGTGAGGGACGCGATGGCGGGTTGCTCGACGGACAAATCTCCGGGTTTGGATGGTCTGCCCTACGAGCTTTACAACTGTATGCCAGACTTGTTTGGAGACGTCTTGGCGGCCGTGTACTGCAACTGGCAGCAGAACGGGAGCATTCCCGGTTTTGTGAGCCGAGTAGCGGTAACGCTGCTGAAGAAAGATCCAAACAAGGGGGACGCCATAGATAACTTTAGGCCCATCACTCTGCTCAATGCAGACATGAAAATTTTGGCCAAGGTGTTAGCCAAGCGGTTGGCGCTTGTCATCGAGAAACTGGTCGGCACGGAGCAGACGTGCGCCGTGCCGGGCCGGAGCATCCATGACAACCTCCATCTGATGCGCTACATCATAGAGAGGGTAGTTAAGGAACCTGGCATGGGTGGGGCCCTGATCAATTTGGATCAATCCAAAGCTTTCGATAGGGTAGACCATCGATACTTGGAGGCCGTCCTCGAAGCGGCCGGCTTCGGTCCCGTTTTCCGCGGCTGGATGGCTGCCTTGTACACAGGCATCCGTTCGGTTGTTCGCGTCATTGGACGTCTATCGGAACCCTTCGACATTGCACGTTCGGTTCGTCAGGGATGCCCCCTGTCGCCGCTCCTGTACGTATTGACTCTCGAGCCACTACTGCGGAAGCTGGTGACGCTGAGGGGCATCCCGCGAGAACTGGGGTGCGGGACGAGCGTGTCGGCATACGCGGACGACGTCACCGTCATAGCGTCTAGCCACGAGCACATCGAGCTTGTCGGCGAGACGCTGAAAGACTACGAAGCGGTGACGGGAGCGAAAATCAACCGGGATAAGTCGGTGGGTTTGCTGCTCGGCACCTGGAGAAGCAAGCCCATACCGTCCGGCAGCGCCTCAGTAGTGGGACGCTGGACGGACGGTCCGGTCAAGTTGCTCGGAGTCTGGTTCGGTCCGGACCTGCAAACGGAGAAGAACTGGGATGAGATAACGAGTAGGGTGGCCACTCTCTGCCGGCAATGGTCCGAGAGGAAGCTGTCCCTAAAAGGTCGGGCAGAGGTGGCGAACGCGTACATCGCGTCCGTCATCGAATACCGCCTGACCGTCGTGCCTTGTCCCGATCGCGCCATCACCGAAATGGAGCGCATCCTCTTCCGCTTTTTGTGGAAAGGAAGCGTTCCGATGGTGAGGCGATCCGTTTGTTGCCAACACCCGCTGAAAGGAGGGCTGGGCATGCCGTGGCTGATGATGCGCAGACATGCGCTGAGACTGCGACAACTCCGGCTCTACGTAGACGACGGTGAGCAGGTGTGGTCGCCGTTTGTGCGACGCGCTTTCCCGCAGCTCGTCTCCATGACCAAGCTGCAGTCGTGGATCAAAAAGAGGCCGAGGAATGGCGAATGGCACCGTGAGTGTCGCGTTGCTCTGCAACAACTTTGCCGTCCCGGGTCGACCTTGAGCGGCTGCATCACAATGAAGTCATTCTATAGGGGATTAGTGGAGGGCAGGTACGACGACGATCTCGGGGCGAACTTGGGCGTCGACGAGGAATACCTGACCCGCCTGTTCAGGACGACTTTCGGGCCGGGACCTATGGACAACTTCCAGAGATCCCTGGCCTGGCAGTGTTACCGAGAGGCGCTACCCGTTCGGGATAAGCTCTATAGACACGGCTCGCGAAATGTGGGGCCGACCTGCCCGAGATGCGGTCAGAGCGATGAAACCGTTCTGCACGCCCTCGTGCAGTGTCCAACCATTTCGGAGCTGTGGGCTGATGTCGAACGACTGCTGTCGCGTGTGGGACGAGTCGGTTTATCAACCGAGTCTATCGTCAATATCGTCACACCTCCTTCCTTTAAACGGAAAGGAAGAGCTGTATTTATCGTACTTGTGGCTATGGCCAAAGAATGCATCTGGTGGACGCGTCTGAAAGGATTAGAGACAAATACTTTCCTCTCTGGTCAATCTCTCATCAACTTTTTCAAGTATCACTTGAAAAGGAAGGTGAGAGCAGAGAGGCAAGTGTTGTCTAGCAAATGTTTCGAAAAAAGATGGATACATGTAGCAAGAATGGCACGTATAAATGACGAAGCCACCTTGACCATGCTTCTATAAAACGTTTTAAAATTTTGTAATTAGAGAGTTACTTACGTTTCTTGCTTAAATAAAAGAAATTTTATTTAACAAACTGTGACGCTAAAGACCGAGGTTACCGTGGTCTTTTTGTAGGTTTTTCTTTCCACGGATAACCTCCCCATTTATTGGGAATGTTTTGTATTATTTCGTATTTTTTGTAAATACCCCAAACGTTTTGCGATGTTTTTTTTCATCGTTGTCCCCACTTTTGTTTTTTTTCTGTTTTGTTTTCGACCCCCTCGAAAAGAAAAACTCTACATTTGTATTTTGTCCCCTCTGTGTTGAGCCCTGTGTGGCTAATAAAGAAACCTATTTAGCTTATTTTGGCTGCAAACAGGGAGACCAAGACAAGCCATTTTCACCTCACAAAACTTGCAAGAGTTGCATCAGTAAGCTTCAAATGTGGTCAGTTGGAAAACTTAAATGTATGCCCTTTGGAGTACTAATGGTATGGTGGGAGCAGATGAACCACTACGATGACAGCAGTTTTTGTATGACTAAAGTAGCTGGATTCAAGAAGAAGACTAAAGATTGCATACTATACCCAGATATTCCTTCAACAATAAGGCCTGTTCCACACTCAGATGATATTCCTGTACCTGTGCCACCTGAGACATGGGAAATTTCATCAGAGTCTGATACTGGTGATACTAATGAAGTGGAAGTAGACAATGAGCCACCAACAAATGACCATCCCAAATTCTTCGACCAAGTTGTGCTCAGTGACTTGGTTAGAGAGCTTAACCTTCCATGAGAAAGTGCACAGTTACTCTAGACTGCAGGAACACAAGCTTCTAGCTCCTGGAACAACATTTGCTTGGTACTGTTATCGTGAAACGGTATTCATTCAGTTCTTTGAGGAAGAGGATTCTTTAGTTTCCTGTTCAAATATTTCTAGCCTTATTGAACATATAGGGGATGTGGTACAAAGTAGATGAATGGAGGCTCTTCATTGATTCTTCTAACTGAAATTTAAAGGAAGTTCTTCTCTACAATGGCAACACAGCTGCATTTGTGTCAATTTACCATAGTGTCCAAATGCCAGAAACTTACAAAAATATGAAGACAGTAATAACTGCAATCAAGTACCATAATCACAATTTTCTAATTTGTGGTGATTTAAAAGGTATTGCTAAGTCTTCAAGGGGGATACACTAAGTATCCCTGTTTTCTGTGTCTTTGGGATAGTAGGGCAGATAGCCAGCACTATAAACAAAAAGACTGGCCACCAAGAACCAGCTTCTTACCCGGAAATCACAACGTGAAAGTTGTGCCACTACTTGACCCCCAAAACATTCTGCTGTCACCACTTCACATTAAATTAGGGCTTATGAAAAATTTTGCAAAGGCCCTGAACTATCATGGAGCTGCTTTCAAGTACTTGGAGTCAAGGTTTCCTCATATAAGTGAAGGCAAGCTAAAAGCAGGAATCTTTGTTGGCCCCCAGATTTGGGAACTGATGAGGGACAAGCATTTTAAGGAAGCATTAGCAGGTGTTGAAGTGAATGCTTGGTTCTCCAAACTTCTCCAAGATTCTCCAAAACCTCTTGAGAAACAGCCACTCTCCAGAATATGAAAAAATGATCCAAGACCCGATATCAAGTTTCCAACAACTTGGGTCAAGAATGATTGTGAAGATGCATTTTTCGCACTCGCATCTTGACTATTCTCCCAAGAATTGTGGGGGCTACAATGAGGAACAAGGAAAGACATATGCACCATGGAAATTCAATACCAGGGCAAATGGAATGTCAGTATGATGGCAGATTACTGCTGGTCATTGAAACGTGATTGTCCCGATGCAGAGCATGAGCAAAAGTGAAAGCAGTCCTCCTTCCTTTGAATCAATCTGTAGGCTAACCATTATGAGCATATTTTTTACATTCATTTGGTTTGATGTTGATAATTCGGATTCATTTCATGTTGATTTAGAAAACATATGTTCTTAAAACTAACAGAACGTGCTTTTCCTTGTTTACTTGCTTCATTTTAATAAAGTAACGATTTATACATTAAATTAATAATAATATACATTTGTTATTATTAATTTTAGTGTATAAATTGCGCATAAATTGTTATAGGATGCTGACTACCTGATAAAGATCACTAATGTGATTTTTATCCTTATATTCTATTATGAATTAATAAATAAAGTAGCAATTTATTAAAAATTCACATTTTTTATTATTAATTTGTATTTTATTCAACAACCTTATGTGACAGAGCAAATTGGTTTGGATATTTAAAATCAGCAACCCAAGAATATGTAATATCACATCCTCTTTTACGGGTTTCAGTCATCTGACTGCGGCCATGCTGGAGCACCACCTTTATAGCCGAGCAAATCAACCCCAGGACTTATTCTTTGTAAGCCTAGTACTTATTCTATCAGTCTCTTTTGCTGAACCACTAAGTTATGGGGACGCAAACACACCAGCATCGGTTGTCAAACAATGCTGGGGGGGGGGGGCAAACAGACACACAAACATATACACACACATACATATATATATATATATATATATATATATATATATATATATATATATATATATATATATATATATATATATATACGACAGGCTGCTTCCGGTTTCCATCAACCAAATCCACTCACAAGGCTTTGGTCGGCCTGAGGCTATAGTAGAAGACACTTGCCCAAGGTGTCACGCAGTGGGACTGAACCCGGGACCATGTGGTTGGTAAGCAAGCTACTTACTACACAGCCACTCCTGCGCCTATAAAATTAAATGAATAAAAATCTTTTAAAAATTCACAAATGCAGACCAGTGTTATTTATTCATATTGTTTTGAATTAAAAATTCATTATCTTGTAACTTCAAAAATTTTGATGACTGAGTGTTTATTTTTAGAATGACATTGTAGGGTAGGTGTGAGATGCTGGATATCGCCAGTTTGAACAACAAACAGGTAGAATTTTTTGGCTAGATATGACCAGTTTAAATATTAAAGGATTAAATACTATATGTAACCCTGACATGATATTCATTTATATTAAGTGGAGGAGTTTTGTCGCCCATAACAAAACTGGTACCTATTTACTATACAGCCAACAAACCAATATCATAATTAATTCGCCAAATACCATCTATTACCTTCTGTCTTGAGATACCTTCATTGACAATATTAAAATCCATGGAAACAGAATAATTTTTAAGATTTAATATGCCAGTATGTTGGTTTTACATCTTTCGGTTGTTATTAGTAATCTCTGATATTTTGATACACTAAACCATCAGCTGCATAACATTTCATGTCTTATGCTTTTATACATCATTTAAGAGGAGTTATTATGTCTGAAATACTCAATGTTCTTTGAATTTTGCAAGAAAAAAAAAAGAAAAAAAAAAAGCTAGGCACTGGCATGACTGTATTTAAGAAGCTTGTTTCAAAAGCATGTTGCCATGGGTTATGCCACACTGTATGCTGCCTTGAGCAAGCCTTGCGAGTGGATATGGTACACAGAAACTGAAAGAAGCCAGCCAGCCTGCCATATATATATATATATATATATATATATATATATATATATATATAGATAGATAGATAGATAGATAGATAGATAGATAGGTTTCTTTATTAGCCACACAGGGCTCAACACAGAGGGGACAAAATACAAATGTAGAGTTTTTCTTTTCGAGGGGGTCGAAAACAAAGCAGAAAAAAAGCAAAAGTGGGGACAACGATGAAAAAAAACATCGCAAAATGTTTGGGGTATTTACAAAAAATACGAAATAATACAGAAAATTCCCAATAAATGGGGAGGTTATCCGTGGAAAGAAAAACCTACGAAAAGACCACGGTAACCTCGGTCCTTAGTGTCACAATTTGTTAAATAAAATTTCTTTTATTTATGCAAGAAACGTAAGTAACTCTCTGTTTACAAAATTTTAAAACGTTTTATAGAAACATGGTCAAGGTGACTTCGTCATTTATACGTGCCATTCTTGCTACATGTATCCATCTTTTTTCGAAACATTTGCTAGACAACACTTGCCTCTCTACTCGCACCTTCCTTTTCAAGTGATACTTGAAAAAGTTGATGAGAGATTGACCAGAGAAGAAAAGATAGATAGATAGATAGATAGATAGATAAATAGATAGATATAGATATAATAATAATAACAAGAAGAAGAAGAAGAAGAATATTAGGGATAAAAATCCAAATTTACAGGTAAAAACTCAATTATGGCCACAGCTGGATGACTGAAACAAGTAAAAGAGTAAAAGAGCATGTGATGTTACATATTCTTGGGTTGCTGATTTCAAATATCTA
The DNA here is from genome assembly GCF_046866305.1 of Octopus bimaculoides. NCBI lineage: Eukaryota > Metazoa > Mollusca > Cephalopoda > Octopoda > Octopodidae > Octopus > Octopus bimaculoides. The sequence continues at coordinate 69,452,218 of NC_142935.1, forward strand.
TATGTGACTGTGGATTTTCATGGATGAGTTCATGAACTTTGGTTCTTTTCTCTAAAACTATTTATTTATATTTATATATATATATATATATATATATATATATATATCACTTAAAGTGGATGGCATTTGTAGAAGAGGGAAACCCAGGAAGACATCGGACAAAGTATTGAAGGCCAATCTCAAGACACTGAGACATCTGGCGCCTTGCAGGACTCAAGAAGACCCATCCGCCACAGCAGAATTGATACTGGTGCTGGTGCTATATAAAAAACACCCAGTACATTCTGTGGTGTGGTTGGCATTAGGAAGGGCATCCAGCCATGGAAACCATGCCAGAACAGACAATGGAGGCTGGTGCAGCCCCTGGCCCTACCAGCTCTGATCAGACCTTTCAATTCATGCCAGCATGGAAAATAGATGTTAAATGATGATAAAGATGATGATGATATATGCATATATGTATATATATGTATGATTTATATATACATAGATATAGATAATATATGTGTGTGAGTGTCTTTGTGTTTTGCTTGTCCCCAAACACTGCTTGACAACCAATCTGGTTTGTTTACCTCACCATAACTTTGTCAAAAGGGACCTACAGAGTGAGTACTAGGCTTAAGTACTGGGGTTAATTTGTTCAACTGAATGTTTCAAGGTGGTGCCCCAGCATGGCTACAGTCTAGTAACTGAAACAAGTAAAAGTTAAAAGAAGGAAAAGATACCTAAATATTTATGTTGTTAATATATATACTCATAAAATTTAATTTAGTTTATTGCTTATGATCAAAAATTTCCATTTTAATTTTTAACACTTTTCACAATCATAACATTGAGAATTTTTATACATGGAAACTTCGTTATTATGATAAATAAAAAATAAAACATGAACTGATCTTTATATAACCTAATACAACCAAGAATTAAGTGCTATAAAATATCAGAGACCTCGTGTGGCTGATAAGATAAATATAAACACCATAACTGGTGTATTTATTGACTTTTTATGGCCAATAATTTAAATGGATGCAGCTTACTTGATTACTATGAAACACGAGTTAGCACAGTCACCTAACTTAGGACAGAAAAATGGTTGAAATCTCATGGGTGGTACTGTGCACAGTTGTTCTATTTTGGATTATAGTTTATGGAGTATCTAATTTAATTTAACATTCATAATAGAAAACTTTAACTATTTTATTTTATCATAGGTGCAGGTGAGGCTGTGTGGTAAGAAGTTTGCTTCCCAACCATATGGTTCTGGGTTCAGTCCCGCTGTGTGGTACCTTGGGCAAGCATTTTCTACTATAGCCTTAGGCAGAGCAAAGCCTTGTGAGGGGATTTGGTAGATGGAAACTGAAAGAAGCCTGTCGTATATATATTTGTGTATTTGTCCCCACCACTACTTGATTCCTTGATTTGCTTCTCGGTCTGGAATTTTTTCTTCAATTTTTCTACTGATTTAGCTCTATGAACTAAGTCATAAGTATATAGGATTTCCCATGGACAACCAATTTTACATGACTAGGTTACTACACTCATTACTAACTCTCACTGTATTAACTGTGCTTCTATATATGCATGGTATGGACCTCACAAGCCATTAGTCTACGCTTCGTGTTCTTAGTAGCCACTAGCTCACAGAATAAGGCATTCTGTTGAAGGCCTTCTCTAGAATGAAGAATGCCAGGTATAGTGGCTAACTCTTAGCTAAGTACTTCTGCAGGTGTCTCACTAGGAAGGTGGCATCAGTCGTATTTATTCCTGGTTCAAAACCAAACTGTATCTCATCCAATCTAACTTCTCTGTCTAATCAATTTTACAATAATTCTTCCTATCATCATCATCATCATCGTTTAACGTCCGCTTTCCATGCTAGCATGGGTTGGACGATTTGACTGAGGACTGGTGAACCAGATGGCTACACCAGGCTCCAATCTGATTTGGCAGAGTTTCTATGGCTGGATGCCCTTCCTAACGCCAACCACTCCGAGAGTGTAGTGGGTGCTTTTACGTGCCACCGGCACGAAGGCCAGTCAGGCGGTACTGGCAACGGCCACGCTCAAAATGATGTATTTTACGTGCCACCTGCACAGGAGCCATAACTTTCATAACTTACTCCAATAATTTGATGCATCTGTAGTTTTCTCTCTCTAGTACATCTCTTCTGCCCCTTGTAGCAATTAACAATGCTAGTGTATGTTAGTAACTGAATATGACATGTTTCAAGTAGATGGAAGGGTAGGTTACCTATACACACACACACACACACACACATATATATATATATATATATCACCATTCACATAACTGACACTCCATCAGTTACGACAACAAAGATTCTAGTTGATCCAATTAATGGAACAGCCTACTCATGAAATTAATGTGCAAGTGGCTGAGCACTCCACAGACACGTCTACCCTTAACGTAGTTCTCAGGGGAGTACAGCATGACACAGAATGTGACAGGAACTATTCATTTTTGCCAGCTCAGTGGACTGAAGCAATGTGAAATGAAGTGTCTTGCTCAAGGACACAATGTGCCACTGGGAATCAAACTCCTAACCTTATGATCATGAGCCACATACCCGAACTACCAAGCTATGTGCCTTCACATCACCATTCACATACATTCTTACATACACATATATTCATTTACATAAACTTATATATACATGCATATACATACACTTCCACATGTACAGATATATATATATGTATATATATATATATATATACGTATGCACACATAAACATATGTACATTTTAAAACTGAACCATTAATGTCACCAACCTGACAGTCAGGCCTGGAAAAGTCACGGTGATTGTTCCTTCCTCATAACTAAAACCATGAACAATACACCTGTATGTGCACACACATACACACATCAGTTAAAACCTGTCTTCCCCTTCTCTCTCTCTCTCTCTCACACACACACACATACATACACCTTGTTTTCTTTGACTTCTCAGATTAAAAAAAATAATAAAACACCAACAAAAACCATCAAATAAAATTCTGCTATTTTTAATCATGCAAGGTTTTAGTGTTGATGCCATGGAATTCTTCAGTTTCAATTATAGCAGCTATTCAAATATCCCAAAATACGAGGCATTTAATGAAACCAATTCTGAGCGAGATTAGATGGAAAATAGCCAATATCATTTGCAAAACTCTTAATGACTATCGATGTCTGAGTTAATTCTTCAACAGGTATTGTTAGGACAATATGATAAAAATGCTTGAGTTAACAAGGGAAACCTCTACATAATTGCTCAACTTGGTTGAAATAACAACCAAATTTTACTCAAACTACGTTCAATTAGGTAGGACACATTGTTGTTGTTGGCACTCCGTTGCTTACGACGTTGAGGGTTCCAGTTGATCTAATCAACAGAACAGCCTACTCATGAAATTAACGTGCAAGTGGCTGAGCACTCCACAGACACGTGTACCCTTAATGTAGTTCTTGGGGATATTCAGTGTGACACAGTGTGACAAGGCTGACCCTTTGAATTACAGGCACAACAGAAACAGGAAGTAAGAGTGAGAGAAAGTTGTGGTGAAAGAGTACAGCAGGGTTCGCCACCATCCCCTGCCGGAGCCTCGTGGAGCTTTAGGTGTTTTCGTTCAATAAACACTCACAACGCCCGGTCTGGGAATTGAAATCGCGATCCTATAACTGCGAGTCCGCTGCCCTAACCACTGGGCCATTGCACTTCCACAAGATAGGACACATTAGATAATGTATTATCCTATACACACTATATCTAAATTTTTTAAAATGTCCACAACAGAAACATCTTTGATCATACATATACAGAATTAGGGTTGACCTAGGACTAAAGTTAACACTGAAGTTAAAAATATATTACATTTGATCATTGATCTGCTGGGTCAGAGCTGACCTGGGGCTAACCAGCAAAGGAGGATACATGGGATAATATAGTTCCAGATACATCATGTATAAATAAAATGCTGGATGGTCACATCTCAGAGATCTCTTCTGTTTCACAGCGAGATGGGGTTTTTTTTTTTTAACATTTTTTCACACAAATTACGATTTGCAAGCTAATTATGATAATTACAATCATCTTTCAAGAAACTAATAATCCCTTGTACTGTAGGTACAAGGCCTGAACTTTTGGTTCCGGTATTTAACTGGTATTTATTTCATCGAACTTGAAAGACAAAGTAAACTATGGCAGCATTAATTAATAATAAAATCTGTGATCCTAGACCTACAAGACTAGGATGTAGCAAGTCAGAGAGACAGCTTGTCTTATGTATATGATTATAATTTATTGCTACATTGTTACAGAAAGTGTTCATGCAATACAAAAGAAGAAATATTTAGATGAACTGACATATATGACAATTACAAAAAGCCTTTGTCAGAAAATCAACATTCAGGCTGATTTTTACACATCAGTACATATTCTTGTTGCCTGCTGTGGTATGTTTTCATCTTCTATCATGCCATGTTGAACATGCAGCTGTGAAAACAGCTATGTGTTGAGAGTGAATACCACCAGGACCAGAATCACTATGAGATTTTCACACTCAAATGAGTTGTATTTGTAGGCTCTGTTCATAGAAGGTTCTAGTCATGCCATTAGTTTATCATACGAACAACAGCCATTGATTGGGCTGAAATTGAATTTGTGCACATGATCAACTTGTGATTTCTATGTGGCAAAACATAGGGTCAAATCCAACTGTTATAAGGGTTTAACCTGGAGTTAAAAAAAACAAAAATCAAACAGAACAACGACAATGACAGCTACAATAACTGACAACGCTGACAACATGTAGACCACATCTACTTACCAGTATGTAATCCAATTCGAAGTTTTAACTGATCATTTGGTCGATGTCGAATTTTAAATGAGAGCACACTTCTAAGTAATGCTAATGACATTCTTGCTATTTCTCTGGCATGAAGATTGCCATTCCTCACTGGAAGTCCAGAGGCAACCATATAGGCATCGCCTATCGTTTCAACCTGAAAACATAAAACAAAATGTTGGTGGATTAGTGTAATCAGTAGAGTAGAAGGAAAATACCTTGTGATATTTAGTTATGTCCCTTAATATACAAGTTCAAATCCTGCCAAGGTCAACTTTGGAATGAAAGATATTTCTCAATATGAAGTCTTGGAATACCTACACAAGTGACTGCCCCCAATGACTTTGTTTCCTCATAACTCATAACATTGGCTGTCTTTTGATGAAATTTTCTGTGTGGCTGCATTCTAAGTTTGCTTCCCAACCACATGGTTTCGTGTTCAGTCCAACTGCAGGACACCTTGGGCAGGTGTCTTCTACAGTAGCCACAGGCTGGCTAAAGCCTTGCGAGTGGATTCAGTAGAGGGAAACTGAAAGAAGCCTATCGCATATATGTGTGTGCGTGTTTGTCACTGCTTGACAACTGGTGTAGTTTGTTTACATCTCCGTAACATAGCGGTTAGACAAACAAAAAAAAAAACGAAAGAATAAGAAGCAGGCTTGAAAAATGTAATGAGGGCAATTCGTTTGACCTAACATACTTCAAGATGATGCCGTAGCATGGCCGCAGTCTAATGACTGAAGCCAGGGAAAAACAAAACCGCTTTTAAATGGTGTGCATTGCAATCATATTGCAATTTTGCTGTTAAAATTTTTTCAGGAGTAGGAGAGAGAAGTTTTGGATAATTCACACGAGTGGACTTTGTTTCCTCACAACATTCAGGAAACCGGTGTTTTTTCAATGAAATTTCATTTTAGAAAATATCCATTCTTCTAAAAGTTATGAAGAAATAAAGTTGTGATTCGGGGCACATTTGTGTAGGTATACCAAGTCTTGAGCCTATGTTAGAAGTAATTGTAAATTTTGTTATTGAGCTACGCAGAAAGTCGAGAAAATTTTTGTTAATTTAGTCTTGAATTCATTTAGTTCGGCCATAAATCAAAGAAAAACGACAGTGGATTCTATGGGATTAAGTAAAAAAAGGAAAAAAAGCTTATATCAACAGGTAAATTAGCAACTTGAATAAAAAAAATACGGCTGTCTCGTAATTTCAACTTTTTTATGTAAATATTCCCGGCTAAATTTGGAATGTTTAGCATTATATTTGTAAAATACATAGCCGGAAAGAAGAGGCTGTCGAAAACTCACATTACTTCCTCGAAATAGAGGAGATATAGATACCTTTCTCTGTAATCTGTAAAGCAAACAGACGACCTATTTGAAACTATGTTAACAAGGAAGTTCACTTTTTCAAAGCAAGGTGTGGTAGGAGGGTAGCTATGACAAATGTAACAGTGACATTGAATTTGTCGGCTGCCTCATTGAATTTCATTTTGAAGGGCAAAATTCGTTTCTTTTTTTTTTTTTTCTTTTTGGTTTTGCTACTTTTTTTTGCACGAGAAAATTGTAATATTCTTTCGTTATAAGTAAATAAAATGGTCGATAAAAATCGTGAAGGCGCAAAAGTGGCTGTGTGGTAAGTAGCTTGCTTACCAACCACATAGTTCCGGGTTCAGTCCCACTGCGTGGCACCTTGGGCAAGTGTCTTCTACTATAGCCTCGGGCCGACCAAAGCCTTGTGAGTTGATTTGGTAGACAGAAACTGAAAGAAGCCCGTCGTATATATGTATATATATATGTATGTGTGTTTGTGTTTGTCCCCCACCATCACTTGACAACCGATGCTGGTGTGTTTACGTCCCTGTAACTTAGCTGTTCGGCAAAATAAACCGATAGAATAAGTACTAGGCTTCCAAAAGAATAAGTCCTGGGGTCGATTTTCTCGACTAAAGGCGGTGCTCCAGCATGGCCACAGTCAAATGACTGAAACAAGTAAAAGAGTAAAAAGAGAGTAAGGAATTAAGAATTGATGACAACCTATAAAAATCAATAACAAAATGAAAATGAAATTTTTTTTATTTCCAAAATTTCAAAGATGGCGGTCGTGGAAGAATAAGATTTACTGCATTTTTGACTCAATATATTTTTTACAAATGTTCACTACCTTAGAAAAGCTACATCAAAACTAAGCAAATAACTTTCTCTAAATGCATTAAAAAAAAAAAAAAAAAAAAACTATAACATATTTAGAACACTATTTCAGAAAATTATTACCGTTCTCTTTGAGCATATAAAAGACAAATTTATTTGTGACAAAATAAGACGTGGTAAATTTACCTCCTCACTTCTCCAGAATTACATTTGAAAAGGGACTCATACACATTAATATCCATTCTAAGACGTATCAAAATTGCAACAAATATTTAAATTACCTTGGTCAAATAAAAGATGGAATATGGTGTAGTAACGCCGTGCGCATGCGTAGTCTCACGCATGCGTGGAATTCAACAACCAAGCTTTCCCGCTTTGATCGATCTCTTTCTTGCTGGCCAGCGATTGAGCAAGGACGTGTCTAGCTGTCTCTCCATCTTTCGAACTCACGCTAGACAGCTCACATCAATATACCAACGTCCCAACAACCATGTTCTCACACACCGAAGACGTCTCAACAAACAAGATTAAAGATGTATATTTTCCACCTTGAATAAATGTTGTTTGTGTTGATAGTTTGGAGTTCAGCGTTCCGTTCATATCTTAATTTAATATAGGAAAGTCAGGTGTACATCTAATGATGTATAACCCACTTTCCTATAAAGTGGTGACCCCGACGTGATTCAGACACGCAGCCCGCTGAGCTACAATAACAACTATTTCTATATAACTGATAACCAACATTCCTATAAAGTGGTGACCCCGACTAAGAAAAAACGCGGCCATGGATTCTGGACTACCAACCTATAAAGTGGTGACCCCGACTAAGAAACAAACGCGGCCATGGATTCTGGACTACCAACCTATAAAGTGGTGACCCCGACTAAGAAACAAACGCGGCCATGGATTCTGGACTACCAACCTATAAAGTGGTGACCCCGACTAAGAAAAAACGCGGCCATGGATTCTGGACTACCAACCTATAACTGGTGACCCCAACTAAAGAACAAATGCGGCCATGGAGACTGAACTACCAAGCAACGATGACCACCAACATCTCCAACCATAGTCAACACGACTTACTATGTACACCAAACTAAATTACCGCGGCAAATCTCTCTCTTCGATTCTATTAGGTGACTTAGCTTCACCACGATAATAAACAGACAAGAATTACAGCCTGCGATACTTCCAATTGTGTACTCAAGAACTTGGTATAAAACTCTCACGTGTACTGACTTTCTATCTGCTGTAATATCTCACATACATATAGACGGCCTGTTTTTTTTTATTATGTTCTTATATGTCGCATTCACACTCTCACATACACATACATCTTTTATGCCACACTAAATATCTCTTGTTATTCATTTTATACGGTTGTGTTTATCATCTTTTATCGTCTCATTACTGGCTATTTATGTTATCGTAGTATAACATATTTGTATATCATCTTTGATATATTATTTTGTGTGTTCGACCGTGCATGCGAACAATTTCCTCTTGGGTTAAAAATCTCATCAAGGTCGACGCTAATGGTCGTACAGAGATTATCTCTGTACGACCATCTGTAAAAGCGTACCTCTTCACCAAGCAGCCTTTTCGCCACCAGCTTCGTTCAACCAAGATTACCACCGCGACGACAACAACTACTACTACCAACTACAAGCATTCCCCCGACGTCGCCAAGTTTCAACAGGACATCATTACCACCACACATACAGAACACAGCTATATTACAGTTCCTGCGCCAACGTTTTCTCCATCAATGTACTGTCTACCACAATGTCGTGCGCCAACAACCCCACCACCAGGGACACACCATATTGCATGTTTTTCTTTCATTCCTTCAATTTGTACATTGCATGCATGTATCACACGAGTGTACATTTCATTTCTCTCATTTTCTTTGTGTGTGTTTGTGCTACATCTTGTGGGTGGTTTTCAGTGGCCATCCTGCCTCAGGCGTTCCAAAAAAAATTATATTATCGTGCGTTCCACACTGGCGAGGGGTGCCCTGTAGTAATAGCGTGCGCATGCGTAGTCTCACGCATGCGTGGAATTCAACAACCAAGCTTTCCCGCTTTGATCGATCTCTTTCTTGCTGGCCAGCGATTGAGCAAGGACGTGTCTAGGTGTCTCTCCATCTTTCGAACTCACGCTAGACAGCTCACATCAATATACCAACGTCCCAACAACCATGTTCTCACACACCGAAGACCACCTTGAATAAATGTTGTTTATGTTGATAGTTTGGAGTTCAGCGTTCCGTTCAATTCCTAATTTAATATAGGAAAGTCAGGCGTACATCTAATGATGTATAACCCACTTTCCTATAATGGTACATGATATGAAATTAAAGAAACTTGACTAAATCTAAAATCTCTACATAAAATATTCTCCATAGTTTTTTGTTTTTTTTTACGATCTGCTGGAGTGGCTTTCTTCAAGATATATTTACGACCATGCAGTTACAGAGAAGAAATTATTGAAATTAGTCATTATTCGTTTTGTCCCAACTTAGACATCGCTTTTGTAAAAATTGAAAATTATCGTGTGCGAAAAAATTGACCTGGAATCCAACAAAGAAAAGAATTTTGATTGTTAAACACCAAGAATTATCTAGATATTTTTATTAGCAACTCCAATGACAATCGGGTCAAAATTGAGGAAAATTTTCTTGAAAAAAAAAAAACCGGACACCTGACTATGTTTTAAACTCTCTGAACTTCAGCTGACCAATTTTTACTTCCTAAGATGATGCACTCGTACAAAACGATGATGCAATACTTTCGGGTTCAGTTTAATAAGAATTAAAGCTTTCAACCAAAGTACTTGCAAAAAGGGTTGACAATTGACCTAGATAGTGTTATTAGTTCCACACAGACCGATGCGATTTCCAGGTCTGCTGAAGATAATCTCCATTCCTGCAATTTGTCATAGAAAGAAATGGCCGTGGATATGACAGACCTGACCATTGCAACTCGATAGCTATCTTGAATGCAACCAGTCCTTTTTTCAATAATTCCTTGCACAATAACACCACTGTTCAGTGGTCATAAGACGCTATACATAGGAAACATTTCTAGCTACGCTCAATCTGTTATGCTTTGAGTCAGTTTAACGTTAGATATGTCAGGGAACATTCTATTGAAACTTGAAGCTCAAAAGAGCCGTGTCTGCATATGCGGAATAATGCTGTCATGTCATTGGGCTCCTCGGAAATCGAAGTGATCAGTAACATACTAAAGTAATATAAGGTGGGGGGGGGGATCTTTTCCCTTTGGCCCGGCTAAAAGGAAAAGATCCTAAGGTGGTAACAACAGCAGACATTAAAACAAGACAGTATGCTTAAATTCAGTTTTGGGAGACGTCGGCCAGCGCCTATCCGTGAGGCAAGGGGCCAGTTATGGTGCTGGGGTCTGGTTCAGAGCTAGCTTTCAGGTAGATAAGATTTGGGACGCACTTGCAAGCGACGCGATCAGTTTCATCCTAAAGGACTCTGACAGAGATCTACTGAAAAGTCGTGCACTTTCCAAAATATTATTAGTAATTTGTAAATATGAACGTGCACACCACCCTTCTAAAGCTGCCACATTACGAAAAAGTGCTGACAGTAAAAATAAAAGCATTTTTTAAAATGTAACACATTGAACGATTTCATGATAGTTCTAAAGAAAAAAATGATGTTATATTTACAGAAAATATTGCTTTCAAGTTTTGGCACAAAGCCAGCAATAACCGAGGTATAGGTCGGTTAGATCGACCCCAATGCTCAGCTGGTTTATCGACCCCGTAAGGATGAAAGGCAAAGTCATCCTCGGCGGAATTTGAACTCAGATGGACGCTGCTAAGCATTTTGTCCGGCATGCTAACGAGTCTGCCAGCTCGCTGCCTTCAAGGATGCTACGTGATCGCTCGACCAACAAAGACCAAGCAGGTAGATCTACTGCGAATTACATCCTACTGTCTTAGGAAAGCAAGGAATATAACGAAGGATATTTTCGCTTTAAGACCACAAAGTGGAAGTGAACCACACGTCCATATCTCCATAAATTTTCGTACATACTCAGCAATGCTTAGATCTCCGTACTATCTTCCAAATGAAATATTTTGGCTTTCATATTTTAGTATCTACTTTAATAATAATACTCTTGTGTATTTCTCCGTCACAACATATGAATGAAAAAGGAAGGGGTGATAGATGAATAAGGAAGGATGGGGTGACGGCAAACTGATGGGATGATGAACATTCAACGCTGACAAGAAAAATCAAACAGCGTTTCAACTCTGTGTATGTGTGTGTGTGTACAAGGGAAGTATGTGAACATTGACAAGTGTATTAATTTGATTTACCATCCATATTTATATATAAAATACTACAATTAGCCGTCATCTTTGACGGCACTAGGTCAGCTAGTTAGTAATAAATCATCAAGGCTTTACATATTCAGATAGATCATAATCATTTTCATTTCACAATAAATCACTCGAGTTGTTCATATTGAATCATTTGGACTTTATTGTTCATTATACTGACAGATCAAATAATATTCGCTGACATTCAATGTTGAATATTTTACTTTCACTTTGTGTTCTTAAAGCTAATGATTTTTGGCAACAAAGTCCTAGTTACACAATACCAAAAGGTAGGTTATCATCGACACTTTACGTACTGAGTTCAAATTCTGCATAGGTCATCTTTGCCTTTCGTCTCTTCGGGGTCAATATAGCAAAGTACCAGTGAAGTATTGGAATTAATGGCATCGATTACACCCTTCCCTTGAAGATTTCTGGCCTTGTGCCTTTGTTAGAAAGAATTAAACAGCTGTGATGGTGTGCCTTGCCATCTCAGAACGTCTGCTATAATATTCCATCCACAACTGTTGTATTACCCGAAAGGGATTAATATTTATGACTTTGCTTTCTTCGGTTAGTGTGCGGCCAAGGGCCTTGTTTCAGTGGGGTACAAGGGGAGGATTCCGCCCCCACTCACTTTTTCAGCAAAGGGGTACAAACCATCTTTTGTGCCCCCTACTTTTTCCCAATTAAAAAGAACAAAGTACTACCGTCAATCTAAGTGGTGTATTGCATAGTGTCAAACTGGTGCGGGGGGGGGGGGACTAAAAAAAAAAGGTCTACGCAGTGAAGAAATATTTCAGGAGCTGTTCAATACAGCAGAAGAAATGATTTATCAACTTGATATTTCACCTTTGGAGCAACCCAGGCAACAAAAAGTTCCTAAAAGATACCAGGAAGGTAATGCATTAAAATAATCAACATTGCACTGTTTTGGATATCATTGCAGAATACAGTATGTGGATACTGCAATAGCAGATTTGAAAGATTCTTTTTTTTTTTTTCTCAGGATTTAGCAGATACTCTTTTACTTGTTTCAGTCAGTTGACTGTGGCCATGCTGGAGCAAATCGACCCCAGGACTTATTCTTTGTAAGCCTAGTACTTATTCTATCAGTCTATTTTGCCGAACCACTAAGTTACGGGGACGTAAACACACCATCAGTTGTCAAGCGATGTTGGGGGGACAAACACAGACACACAAACATACATACACACATATATATATATATATATATATATATATATACATATATATGACGGGCTTCTTTCAGTTTCCGTCCACCAAATCCACTCACAAGGCTTTGGTCGGCCCGAGTCTATAGTAGAAGACACTTGCCCAAGGTGCCACGCAGTGGGACTGAACCTGGAACCATGTGGTTGGTAAGCAAGCTGCTTACCACACAACCACTCCTACGCCTATGAGATGATGAAAAAATTGAAAAGTTTTGTGCTGAAGTGATCATGCAGTATCCAGAGCTTGATGAATTTTCTTCAAGGAACAAAATATTTATTTATGGAAATGATCATAGTGGATCATCTCTCTTGGAACATCGTAAAATATTCAGTGAAATGCAACCAGAAGTTCGTCGTATGTATCGATACACGAAAAATGGAAGCAATCTGAACAAAATTAAGTGACGCTGGTTTTGCGAATGAGAAAGACTAGATCGCTTGTTTGCAAATGCTGAGTAAGGCGCGGGAGTGGCTGTGTGGTAAGTAGCTTGCTTACCAACCACATGGTACCTGCGTGGCACCTTGGGCAAGTGACTTTTACTATAGCCTCGGGCCGACCAAAGCCTTGTGAGTGGATTTGGTAGAGGGAAACTGAAAGAAGCCTGTCGTGTATATATGTATCTGTGTGTATATGTTTGTGTGTCTGTGTTTGTCCCCTCAACATCGCTTGACAACCAATGCTGGGGTGTTTACGTCCCCGTAACCTAGCGGTTCGGCAAAAAAAAACTGATAGAATAAGTACTAGGCTTACAAAGAATAAGTCCTGGGGTCGATTTGCTCGACTAAAGGCGGTGCTCCAGCATGGCCGCAGTCAAATGACTGAAACAAGTAAAAAAGTAAAAGACTAATTGCTCAAGCTACTTTCATTGTTTCCAACCAGTTCTTGTGAAGCTGAAAGATCTTTTAGCACTCTGCGGAGACTCAAAACTTGGCTGCGATCGACCATGACTCAGCAAAGGTTGAATCATATTCTAATATGCCACGTTCACAGAGATGTTTTGAAAAAGATTAGGTGTGAAGAAGTTGCTAAATTATTTATTGACAGCAATGATGCAAAATATAATACATTTAGAAAGTTCTAAAAGTCAATAAATTTACTTGCTCTTTTTTAGTTTATTTGATATAGTAAATTCTTTTTAAGCTTATTTCTTTTTATACCTGAACTTCATTTTGAATGTATAAAATTTAATTAGCCTAATATTTTACGTATGTGATAGGGTCCGGGAAAGGCACCATAAGAATCAACAAATGTTGGTTCCCCCCCCCACCACCACCACCACTATATATTTTCAAGGCAACAGAGACGCCTGTGTTCGGCACACACACCAGAATATATATACCCAAACGTGACAAAGCTGAATTTGTCCAACAATATCCATACAAACTGGAATCAATTAATAATGGACGTTGTTGAAACTGGAAAAAAAAAAGAAGAAAAAATGAAGAATAGAGTCGATTAATATTGCAACAGCAACAAATTACATTTTCTAATCTTTCTAATAATGCTGAAAGGGGTTTTTAGTAAAACGAGCGGACATGTGTAACATATTCCACTATGTTATTCCACCGCTTCTCATACATTGCGGTAGTGGAATGGTTATAATAGTCACGAGGCCTATAGCGATGCAATTTATAGGTTTCGCTGACATCTTTATAATTAGTGTTCAAATTACGTTTCTCTAATTAAACCTGAAGTTACTTTTTATTTGAATTTTTCCTTTTATATAATTTGCGTATATTTTTGAAGGTGGCGGGCAGCTAGAGAAAGTGGCTGTAACTATAGAAACATAACTTGTCTCGTGTGATATAATAACTGAATTTTGGGTAGAAATATTCTATTTCAGTGTTGATATTTACTGTGTCTGGTTGTATGGTTTATTTGAGAGGGAATGTCAATAGACATAATGGACAACAGTAGTTAGCATGGTGGTGATGAATGACACATAGACAATAGATGAGAGTGGTATACCGACGATGCGAGGAGAGGTGGGTGCATGTTGAGAGAAAGAGAGAGAGTAATATAATATATATATATGAACAAGTGCGAGTGTGACAGACAGAGGCAAGAGAGAGAGAGAGAAAAAATGTGTATGTGAGACAGCGTTAGAGAACAGGCGAGGAAGGTGTGTGTGTACATATACACATAGAGAAAGAGAGAGATAGACATGGAGCGATAGATACAAAATGAGAAATAGAGCGAACGGGAGAAAGAATTGAGATGAGAGAGAGAAAAGGCTGGATAAGACGCAGCGTAGGCGGGAAATGAATGGTAACTTTAAAAAGTTGAATTGGAGTGCACGGTGACTTGGTTGACGATATATAGAAAACGAATAAAAACCAAAACATAGTTAACCCTTATTTTACCTACTATATAAATAGTATATGAATTATTAGCCAATTAAAATTACCTTGGTTACAAAAATACTAACACAAATCTAATTAAATAAATAGCACTGTTGTCAGAAGGGTTATGATATACAGATATAAAACCTAGCTTGGTCTAGACGGAATTTGGATCACACACGCACGCACATACACACACACATATTTTAGTAAAATATCATTTACCAGAGATAGTATTCAAACTTTGTGTATTATGAGTATTTATAGACATATTCGTAACCCTTTTTTATTTCAATAACCAGCAAGGGACCACGTCGACTAGATCGACTTGATGTTGATTAATTGTCTATAAAATACTTAGTTTATTAGATACTAGCAGAGGCACCCGGCGTTGCCTTGGAATGAAATTGTTCCTTATAGAGGGATACATTTTATTCTCCAATTGGGAAATCACTTCTGAATTCATTATACAACAACAACAACAATAATAATAATAAAAATAATAATAATAAGACCAGATATAGTTATCAAAGATCATGAAGGAAAAAAATGCTTTCTAATTGATGTATCAATACCAGCAGATGACAACGTTTCCCTAAAAGAAATGGAGAAACTTTCCAAATACAAAGACCTGAAAATAGAGATAACTCGAATGTGGAATCTAAAAACAGAAACAATTCCTATCATAGGTTTAATAAAAAAATATTCAGACAAATACATAACAAAAACACCAGGACTTACAAATATATATAACATACAGAAAATTGCACTACTGGGCACTGCACACATCCTATGCAAAACACTTTCAATACAGTAACCATAAAAGCATCACAGCAAACCACAGCACATACCCAAGGCACACAGAGCTGCGCTCGGTAGTGAAGTGAAAGCACATTATAAAAATAAAACAACTGAATAATAATAATAATAATAATAAATGAAAATACAAAGTTTACCAATTTTATGAAGGGAGATAAATTCTATCACATATGTTGAAGGAAATTTCGTATCTGTTTTTTTTTTTATACCAAAGTGATATCCATCTTGGCCAAATACACAGATTAATGGATACTGGAGTGCATCATAAGATTGGTGGGTTGCATTTATCTGTTGAAACTTATTTCCTCTTCCTTGAATAATAATATCTCTCTTCCCATACTTGTCACCTGTAATAATTGCTGCTACTTCATTTGCAGCAGGGGCATTGTAGTGGCCTCTGTGCTCAGCCATAGGTGTTTTGTCTGCATCAGTAACTATCTTGTATTCAGTGGGTGGTGCAGATTCCAGTGCATGCTTGAAGCTTCTGATATAGCTATTGTTTGCATGCATCATACCCTGCAGATCAAAGATTAACTCTTCTTTCAAATTTGGAAGGTTAAATGACCATTGCAAAGCCTACTCCTTGTAATTTACCATAAAATATAGCTGTAAAAACTGAGGATTTTGCCTTCAGTTCGCAACAAGGATCCAATACAATGGTATACTTGACCTTCATATTTAAAAGTTGGCTTCATGTTCTCTCCTCTCATAATATTGCTAACAAAGCAAGGTGGCAAGCTGGCGGAAATGTAAGTACACCAGGCGAAATGCTTAGTGGTATTTTGTCTTTACATTCTGAGTTCAAATTCCACTAAGGTTGACTTTGCCTTTCATCCTTTTGGGGTCGATATATTAAGTACCAGTTGCGCACTGGGTCAATCTAATCGACTGGCCCCTCCCCCAAAATTTTGGGCCTTGTGCCTAGAGTAGAAAAGAATATTGCTACTGAAGGAGGTAATTTGGAAAGCAGAATTAGAATTCCTAATGTTTTTCAAGAAGTGCATGCTCCTTGGTGTGTTTCCTAAAAGCAATGCTTTCAAAGTATCTAGGGGCATGCCAAACTTTGGTAAAATAACCGTTCCTCCACCACAACACAATGTGGTGGTTTTTCTTTCCCATTTATTTCTTTTACAAAAACTGCACTCTTTTAACATTGCTCCAATATCAACCAATTTCTCTGTAGAATAATCCTGTTTTGGATCATGGTTGAAAGCTGATCTTTTCCAAGTCCCCTTAAAAGGTACAACCCTTTTGTCAAACATATTCAGCTCATCTTGTTGATGACGCTTACATCTTTCCTCTGAGGATTAGCATAATATTGCAGCAGCTGTTTGCTCCTGGTTTTCCCATTGATTTCTCACTGACTTATTTTCTCATTAGCAACTCAGGCAGCTTGTCTTTGTCTTGCATTCTTTAAACGTTTTTCTCTTTCCTCTTTTGACTCTTGGCTCTTGCAGATTGCATTTTGTTGATGTAATTGTTCTAACCATTTGTCCCTTGCTTCTTGTGACTCAACTACAACCATTTGTATTAATTTCCAGTTTTGGCACGAGGCCAGCAATTTTGAAGGAGGGTGGGGGTAAGTCAATTACATTGAGCCCTTTGCTAAACTGGTACTTATTTTATTGATCCTGAAAAGATGAAAGGCAAAGCTGATCTCGACAAAATTTGAACCCTGAACGTTAAGACAGATGAAATACCACTAAGCATTTCGTCCAGCATACTAATGATTCTGCCAGCTCACTGCCTTACTACAGCTACTAGTATTTACTACTGCACAATGTAGTCCTAGATACACTTTGTCTGAATAAGAGATGGAACAGTACAGCTGGGACATCTTTTATTGAAAGCCTACTGGATCAGAACTCAGGGTTAATCAATAACTATAACCACAAATGTTTACCACTATATTATATATGAGATAATGTACTCTTAGATACACTGTGTCTGAATGAATGATAGGATGGTCATGGCTGGATCATAGGTCTTCTGGCTCAGAGATGACCCCAGGGTTCATAGACAACAATAGCAGCCAATCTGAAGATTGATGACACCAGTCACATGTTATGGTCTTTAAGTCTAATTGAAGATTATTTCTGATGATTTTTGTCTGTTATGTGTACTTATTTTTTGTCTTCCTATTAAGTATTATTGATCTTTACTGAAATATAATGTTAACTTATCTGATCTGTTGACTTAATTGATCCGTTGACTTAATTGATCTGTTGAACAGGGACTTAACATGGAATTTTTCCCAAACAAATATTTACATTCCATACAAATAAATTTTCCTTCAGCGAGACACAAGGCCACATTGTTGTTGTGATATAGCCATGGGTTAGATTTGATTGTGCAGACCTCCATCATAGAAGAAGACAGATAAACTATTTGAAATACAGGCATATCTCAACTTACTTTGTTTCAAATTACATCTTTTTTGACTTTACATTGTCTTCTTTTTTACTTTTTAAGAAAAGAAAGGAAAAAATAAACCTCAACTCTTCAATTGATTTATCTGACTTTACGTTGGTCTCAGCAAACATAGTTAAAAGCATAAAAATAAAAATAAAAAAAAATCTAAAAATTAATACTGAAGTGGAAAATTGAATAAAAATGCTTGTGAAAATATGTACAAATGGTTTATTAAAACAAATATTAGCTTATAAATCTTTTAAAATGTTTTTTAGTGTTATGTAATTTTTCGAGTAAAATCACATGTCCTGAAACCAGTTAAGGTATGCCTCTATTTGCCTACTGTTTCCTGAAAGTCCTCCTACTGCATAGAGATTCCGTTGATGGCTCAACAAAGCAACATTTTACAGTGAGGTACAGAGGGACAGAATCAACTTCTTTATATTATTTAATTCTTTAGTGGCCACAGTGGGCTAAACATAGATGGGAAAAACAAGGACAGACAAAGGATTAAGTCGATTACATCAACCCCAGTGCGTAACTGGTACTTATTTAATTGACCCCGAAAGGATGAAAGGCAAAGTTGACCTCAGCGGAATCTGAACTCAGAACGAAATACCGCTAAACATTTTTCCTGGCATGCTAACGATTCTGCCAGCTCACCACCCTTCTTTATATTATTGGCACTTATTTAAGGATACAGAAGTTCCCTTTCTAGCCATGCTGTTTCAAGTTCGGTGAGCATAGGAAGAGTTTTTGGTTTTAGTCCCCAAATTTAAGTTATACATTTTCCCAGGTCATTATATTTGGATAATTTCTCTCCTTCATTAAGAGCAGCATTATAAACTGTTGGGATTGACACATCATTTAGGAGGGATTTCTTTCCTTGATGATCTTTGATGACAATATCTAGTCAATTAGCCTCCATCTCTCTATATGTGTGGATTGGCATATTCCAGAATTTGGCTGTTTCAACATACTCAGAGGCCTTGTCTGTTGTACACACTGTGTATTTTAATTTACTAATTCATCATCATTATTAATATTATTGGTAGGTTTAGGCATGATTGTATGCCTCCAGGTTCAATTCCACTGCATAACTCTTGGACAAGTATTGTCTACATTTGCAACAAGTTGATCACTATTTTGTCAGACAAATTTGAGAAATAGAAGATGAACAAGAGCTCATCATGTATGTATTACGCACACACACACACACACATACACACACACACACACACATATGTGTACGTGTGTGTGAGTACATATATAAGTGTATGTATGTATATATATATATATATATATAAACATACATAAATGTAGATATATAATTGTGTATGGAACAGCCATGTTGAAGTGGCAACAAACATTACTTTCCAGTATTGTTACTACTTGCATTTCTTATAGAGATTTTAGAACTAGCTACTTTGCTTGTTGCAAGATCAGTGGCCAAATGTCGCTTATTCTTCTATATATTAAGGCTAAAATGAATGACTGCCATGTCTAGCAGAATGGTGTCCAGTACTGAGGAAGGGAAAACCCCTGAAACCAGACTGGTTTACTGGTCCTATCAAACTGCTAGATGGTAGGGGTTCGCTTCCTGTCAATAACCAGCTGGAGAAGATATTTTCCTGGAGCTAACGTAGTTCCATATGGAACAGCCATGTTGAAGTTGCCACGAACATAAGTCTATATATATATATATATATATATATATATATATATATATATATATATATATATATATATATGTATATATATGTATATATATGTATATGTATATATATACATATATGTATACATATACATATATGTATATATATATACAGATATGTATATATATATACATATATGTATATATATATATATATATATATATATATATATATATATATATATATATATATATACATTGTAAAGAATAAAAAGTTTAGGAAGGTATAACAATGCAATATAGAACAAAAAATGGAGTGTATACCTGTTGTAACTTGGTAAACTGTAGTCCGATGATATTTCGGGCTACAGTTTACCAAGTTACAACAGGTATACAGTCCATTTTCTGTTCTATATTGCATTGTTATACCTTCCTAAACTTTTTATTCTTTACAAACAATACACAATGCTTCAAGCGAACTACAATACTCTCCTATATATATATATATATATATATATATATATATATATATATATATATATATATATACATACACGTATGTATGTATATATGTATTTGTGTGTCTGTGTTTGTCATCCCACCATTGCTTGACAGCTGATGTTGGCATTTTTACATTCCCACAACCTAGCGGTTCAGTAAAAGACACCGATAGAATAAGTACTAGGCTTACAAAGAATAAGTCCTGGGGTTGATTTACTCCAGCATGGCCACAGTCAAATGACTGAAACAAGGAACCGAAAAAAGGCATAAAAGTTATGTATACACATACACTTGCAGATAGAAGTGCAATTGTATATTGAAAAGTATGTGTATTGTTCTCTTTTATGCCTCATGACTTAGCTGTTCAACAAAAACACATGAAGATATGTTCAAGACTTAAATAAATACTAGAGCACCAACATGCCCACTGTCCAGTTAATGAAACTAGTCAATGAATAGAAGAATGAATACATCTCTACTTACCTTATAGACATCAAACTGTTCAATTGTTGAATCAAACATTGTGTATAAATCATTTAGGAGAGCCACAACCTGGAGATGAAAAACAAGGGAGAGTGAGACATGTCTTTATTATGAAAGAGAGAGGGAATGAGATTGAGAGAGAGAGAGAGAGAAGAAACGTGAGGGAGTGAGAGGGAAAGTGAGGGATAGATGGATATTAATCTGCATACAAGTATATATCATCATCATATCATTATCATCATCATCATCATCATTTAACATCTGTTTTCCATACTGGCATTGGTTGGAGGGTTTGACAGGAGCTGGCCAGCTAGGGAGTTGTCCAGACTCCAATTGTCTGTTGTGGTATGGTTTCTATGTCTGAACACCCCTGTTAATGCCAACCACTTTACAGAATGTGCTGGGTGCTTTTTATGTGCCACTAGCATGGGTACATTTACTCAGCACAAGCATGAGTGCTTTTTATGTGACACCAGAAACTGTAAAGGACAAACCTGTATATATGACAGCAATTTTACTTAGCTTGGCACATCTTCTCAAGGACAGCAAATTGCTTCAACTCCCAGTCCCTTCTCATTTCCTCAGTGAAGCCCAGAGTCTGAGGATACTCTCTCACCACTTCATCCCATATCTTCCTGGGTCCACCCCTCCCACAAGTTCCCTCCACAATTTGAGCTCAGTACTTCATCATGCAACTGTCCTCATCCATACGCACCACTGCAGCTGAACAAGGCAATGAATTGGTTTCCATATTCTGTATATCATTGTTATTTATTGGACATTTACCCTTATCATTTCTACCCTTATTTCTATTTCTACCCTTATTTCTATTTCTACCCTTATTTCTATTTCTACCTTGTCCTTTAAAATAATTGCTATCACGAGTAGCATCCGTGCCATCAGAGCAATGATGGTCCATATTTTGTGCATGATACTTTAATTTCTGTTTATACCCACCTTTGCGGAGTGCTATATAATAATAGTCAGTGTTTCTGTTAAAAATATCCTTAGGAGATGATAAATTAGAAATTCTTCTAGAAATATTGTAAATTAGAAAGTTTTTTTTACAGAACTGGGATGATTACTTCCAATATTTATATACTTAAGATTGGAGTT
Organism: Octopus bimaculoides; assembly: GCF_046866305.1. NCBI lineage: Eukaryota > Metazoa > Mollusca > Cephalopoda > Octopoda > Octopodidae > Octopus > Octopus bimaculoides. The sequence continues at coordinate 69,474,139 of NC_142935.1, forward strand.
AGGCTTGTGGTATGGTTCATAGTTGTTAGTAATGAAATTTAGGTTAATATCCAGGAAGTTAATTGACTCATGTTCATTTTCAATTGTTACGGAGAGTCAAAAGTTAAAAAAAAAAATTTCTTCTTATATAGTTCTAATTTTCTACTTGATAGATTTCTGATTGCAAAAAGGGCATCATCCCTATAAAGACCTCTCACAAGTTCAGCAAAATCCCTTCTTAAGATAAAAACAATATAAATACCTACTTAATCTGTAACTTGGGCAGAATCTGCAGAACCCGATTTTGATTTGTCATCATTTTGTAGCTTTCAACACTTTAACGCACACACGCACAAGTACATAGGAATAGTAATGGTTTTTTAAAAAATACACCTGTTGCTAAAACACACATATCTAAGTCTATGAAAGGTTAACCAAAACGGAATGTAGCTCCTTTCTAAAAAATTCTCTCCCCTGACGAAATACCCAAACTACGATATTCAATGGGAACATTTAAATTAATCTAATTTAATTCAATTCTTCAAATTGAATTAATCATGTATGGAAACAGCTGTAGGTGTAAAGAATTTGATGTTATACTGAATGGAATTTGTTCAAATAAATTGATGTCTATATATTAATTTCTCCATTTTCTTTTTCTCATACGAATATATATATATATATATATATATATATATATATATATATATATATATATATATATATGTATGTATAACTATACGTGCAACTGCACTTACTCTGTGCAGCAGAAACATATGTTGGTCATTGTAACCAACTAATTATGCTGTATGACCAACTGTAAAATTAAAAGACAAAATTTTGCTGATGTACCTGTCTCTGTATTCTTTAAAATTGTTTGAAATCTACTCCTGATAATACTCGTAATCCAGAGAAGCAAAGTAAGAGTTACCTGTTGGAACAATTACAGTGAGGTTGCTAATACTTGGTAATTATTGATGCTTAGTACTGGAGAATTTTATATTAACATTATATATATAAAAGCATCTGCATGGTGCTTTTACAAAGCACATGTGTGGTGCCACGTAAAAGTGCCTGTGCAGTGCCATGGAAAAGCATCCAATACACTCTGAAAAGTGGTTGGTGTTAGGAAGGGCATCCAGTCATAGAAACCATGCCAAATCAGACTGGAGTCTGGTGCAGCCCCACTGGCTCGCCAGCTCTGGTCATACCATCCAACCCATGCTAGCATGGACAACAAACATTAAATAATGATGATGATGATATATATAATAGCATGGGTACATGGTCAAGTATCAAGGCAAATAACCTGATCTTCAGTCATGACTATTTAAGTGTAAATTTAAGCCATGTTAAGTAAATGAATTTTACTAATAAATTAAATCTGATATTTTCACTATCAAATTGGCTCCCATACTAACTTGACTCTGGTTTATGTTATGCAAAAATGCCTCATAGGGAGTACATAGAATATTTCAAAGTCCAGAAACTTCTTTTTATAGGAACAATAGCTGAAGATAGAATAAAAAATATTTAAAAAGTTTTATTTTATTTCCAGATTCTAAATCAGGCCATAATTTGTGGCAGTTTGCTGTCAAGTTTTTGAGTGGACACGAATTTGTGATAATAGGTATACACTCATCATTGTTTCATAATATTGAAGAAGGATCTGAAATGTTTTTATATATCTAATATAGATTGATTATTCGTCAGTTTGTGCGTTGAACATTAAAACAAACTTTACACAAATTGAATTTACTTGAAAAAAAAAACAAAAAAAAACACCCACTAAAACCAATAATAAAAAAGATAATGGAATGGGAATAAACAATTTTACTAGAAAAATATTGCTTTTATTTGAAAAACAGTAAAATCTTTACATAAGATTATAAAATTAATTGAATGAAACATCAACATTCACACAAATCAATAACTCATCAAACTCAAATGGCGGAGGGCATATCACTCTTTGACTGGATATATATTCATCTGCATGTAAATACATTACTCTATCCTTTAGAGTGTGCTTCTTTTTCAGATATGTGATCCACTGATGGTATATATATATACATATATATATATATATATATATATATATATATATATATATATATGTTGCTAGAATAAGAATAGCTGGGGAAAAGTTCAGAGAGCTTGCTAGAATAAGAATAGCCTGAGCAAACTTACCTCTGCTGGTGACAAAGGGCCTCTCGCTCAGAGTAAAAGGCAGACTGTATGACGCATGTGTACGAACAGCCATGCTACATGACAGTGAAACATGGGCCATGACTGCTGAGGACATGCGTAAGCACACAAGGAATGAAGCCAGTATGCTCTGATGGATGTGTAATGTCAGTGTGCATACAAGACCGAGTGTAAGTACTTTAAGAGAAAAGTTGAACCTAAGAAGCATCAGATGTGGTCTGCAAGAGAGACGACTGCGCTGGTATGGTCATGTGGTGAGAATGGATGAGGATAACCGTGTGAAAAGGTGACACACCCTAGTAGTTGAGGGAACCTGTGGTAGAGGTAGGCCCAGGAAGAACTGGAATGCGGTGATGAAGCACGACCTTCGAACATTAGGCCTCACCGAAGCAATGACTAGTGACTGAGACCTTTGGAAATATGCTGTGCATGAGAAGACCCAGCAAGACAAGTGAGACTATAACCTGTGGCCTATGCCAGGGGTGTAACCAGCCCACTTATGTGTATCTTTCCTTCATTGGACACTAAACTCTTCTTGTGAAGACCTGTTGAGGCAAGTGAAATCGAAATCGAATCAAATTCAATGACTGGCACCAGTGCCAGTGGAGTGCTAAGAGCACAATCCGAGCATGATCATTGTCAGAACAGCTGTCTGGCTTCCATGCCAGTGGCACATAAAAAGCACCATTTGAGCATGATCGTAACCAGCGTCGCCTTATTGGCACTTGTGCTGGTGGCACATGAAAAGAAAACATTTGAGCGAGGTTGCTGCTAGTACCGCTGGACTGGCTCCTGTGCAGGTAACACATAAAAAACACCATTTGAGCATGGCTGTTGTCAGTACTGGTGGCATGTAAAAGCACCCACTAAACTCTCGGAGTGATTGACGTTAGAAAGGGCATCCAGCTGTAGAAACTCTGCCAGTTCAGATTGGATCCTTGTGCAGCCATCTGGTTCGCCAGTCCTCAGTCAAATCGTCCAACCCATGCTTGCATAGAAAGCGGACATTAAAGGTTGATGATGATGATGATGATGATGATGATGATGATATAGTTCAAATTTACAAAATACAAAAGACAAAGACAGGTGATGGAATAACAAGCAGGTGTATTAGTTTGATGCTCAGGAAGAATGGAAAAGTCTTTGACATTTCAATCCCATGTTCTTTGACAGAAAGGGTTGAGAGGAAAAAAATAGGGAGAACAAGAAAAAATAAAACTGAGAGAGTAAAAACTGTGTAGGGATTAATGATTCAACATGATGAAATGACTGGATGAAAGAGGCTGAGTGAAAGGCAGATAATAACGGTAACCAGGCAGAGATAGGGTTTGCAAGGACATGTGCGTATGTGAGAATGATGTGTGTGAATGTGTTTGTGTGGAAGGGAGTGAACACGTGTGAATGTATGTGTGTGGGTGAGCTTAAGATTATGTGGGCTTGTATGCATATGGGAGTGTGTATGTGTATGTGTATAAGTATGTGTATAAGCCTGCATTGTGTGGAGTGATGTGTGTTTCATGTATTTGTGTGTGTGTGTGTGTGTGTGTGTATGGATGTGTGTATATGTGTGAGGGTGTGTATAGTATGTGCGTGAGGCTATTATGTTTGTGTGTGTATGTGTGTATGTATGGATGTGTGTATATGTGTGAGGCTATTGTGTGTGTGTATGGATGTGTGTATATGTGTGAGGCTGTGTATAGTATGTGTGTGAGGCTATTGTGTGTGTGCATGTGCAAACACTTGTGTGTAGCAGTTAATATGTGCTTGTTCGAGTGGTGTGCACATGTGTGTGGGTAAGACACTATAGTGTGTGTGTGTGTTTGTTGTGTATGCCTATGTGTGTATATTGTCTGTGTGGTGGAGGCGCAATGGCCCAGTGGTTAGGGCAGCGAACTCGTGGTCATAAAATCGTGGTTTCGATTCCCAGACCGGGCGTTGCGAGTGTTTATTGAGTGAAAACTCCTAAAGCTCCACAAGGCTCCGACAGGGGATGGTGGCGAACCCTGCTGTACTCTTTCACCACAACTTTCTTTCACTCTTACTTCCTGTTTCTGTTGTACCTGTAATTCAAAGGGTCAGCCTTGTCACACTGTGTCACGTTGAATATCCCAGTAAACTACGTTAAGGGTACACGTGTCTGTGGAGTGCTCAGCCACTTGCACGTTAATTTTACGAGCAGGCTGTTCCGTTGATCGGATCAACTGGAACCCTCGACGTTGTAAGCGATAGAGTGCCAACAACAATTGTCTGTGTTCAGGTGTGTTGTGTGCATGTGCAATGTGCGTTTTTAGGAGTGAATAGTGTGTTATGGGGGAATGCATGGAAGTGTGAAGTGGGATAGGGGTGACGAAAGTTAGGGTGCGAGGTATTGAGTGCTTGTGTGTGGAATGGGAAGGTATGTGTGAATGCATGTGTGCATGTGAAAGTATGCATAATGGTCTGTGGTGTAGGTACTGAGTTGAATAGTGTGCAGGGGAGGTTGTATAATGGTGTGTGTAATGAGGGTACTGGTAAGTGTGTGGGGGTATGTGTACCATAATGGTGTGTAGTGTGGGTAATGGAAGGTGTTGGGTGCTGGTGTGTATGTGGAGTGGGAAGGTGTGTGCGAGTATATGTTCATATGAATGTGTGTGGATGTGTGGTGTGAATACTGAGTTGAGCAATGTGTATGAGTGTTATAATGGTGTCAAGTGGTGTGTGGTGAGGGTACTGAGCCAGGCATTGTACAGGTGTGGAGGTGGAGGGGATGGACAGTTAAAGTTGGGAGGTGTGTAGAAACATGTGTGGGGTAGGTTTGAGATAAAGAGAGGTGGTGAATTAAGGCCATAAGGAGGAAAAGAACATATGTTTCTGCCCCAGCTTTAAGTTGCTGAGTTCTTTCAAATTATTCTACAGTTGAATACTGTTCAGCAACAGCCATGAGTAAGTGCTTCATTGAGTGGAATATAATGAATGGCATATTCTCAAATGTAGGATATGATGTGGTAGCCCAATAGTGACATAAGAACTTTTAAATGCACATTACGAGGTTTTCACCCAAGTTATCTATATCTATACTATATATAAAACAGAGATGTGTGTGTAATCGCTTTTCACGTGAAATCGACTTCACCAAATGTTTCCATACTTGTAATGCATGAATAATTTGACCTCGGATAAATCTTAGACTCTTCATTTGATTTTTTTAATTAAAAATAAATAATATTGCTTTATATTTAAGATTCACTTCTTTAAAAAGGTTCTTCAATGTCAACTTCCGGTATTGACGTAACAACCGCAAAAAGCTTCACTTTCTATTTTGTGTGTTCATGTGTATGAGAGAGAGAGAGAGAGAGTAAATACTACATACACACCGCTCTCTCACTCTGTCTCACACACATACACATGCATACACACACACACACCTTGATTCACTCACACTCTCTGTCTCTTACAAACACACACATACATAAATGTATACAAACATATTTACAAAGACACACGTGTGTAGCGCGCGCGTGCGTGTTTGTAAGAGACAGAGTGTGAGTGAGTCAAGGGCTGTGTTGTCATATGCATACATCCAAAGATGTATGTATATTTATGCATATACGTATACATGACAACAAACCTCTCTCTCTCACTCACACTCTGTCTCTTACAAACACACACATACATAAATGTATACAAACATATTTACAAAGACACACGTGTGTATGCGTGCGCGCGTGCGTGCGTGGGGGGGCTCCACAATCACCATTTATTTCAATTACTCTTCTGAGGATATTCACGTACATCATTTTTTTTCATTTAATCATCATCATCATCATCATCCTTTAACGTCCACTTTCCATGCTAGCATGGGTTGGACGATTTGACTGAGGACTGGTGAAACCGGATGGCAACACCAGGCTCCAATCTAATTTGGCAGAGTTTCTACAGCTGGATGCCGTTCCTAACGCCAACCACTCAGAGAGTGTAGTGGGTGCTTTTACGTGTCACCCGCACGAAGGCCAGTCAGACGGTACTGGCAACGGCCACGCTCGAAATGGTGTATTTTATGTGCCACCCGCACAAGAGCCAGTCCAGGGGCACTGGCAACGATCCCCATTTTAATTTTCGTAAAAGTTTCCAAGTACCAATGAGGCTTTTTGGCACATCTTCAATTTTCCCCATTCATGAGAGGCGCCCAGCCATCATTCATCTGAGAGTTCATCTACAGAATGTCCTCAAATTTCTATACAGCATATTTTGCCTTTTTTTCTTCAAGTATATAAGCAACAATTTCATTCCCGAGCAACGCCGGGTGCCTCTGCTAGTTCTAAATAAATAAGACTACCTATACATATATATATATATGTGTGTGTGTGTGCATGTGTGTGGAGAGAGAGAGAGAGGAGGATAGATAGATAGATAGATAGAGAGAGAGAGAGAGAAAGAGAGAGAGAGAGAGAGAGAGAGAGAGAGAGAGGAGGATAGATAGATAGATAGAGAGAAGAGGATATATAGACAGAGAGAGAGAGAGAGAGAGAAGTACAGGTATGGCTATATAGAAAATAAGTTTGTCTCTCAACCATGTAGTTTTAGGTTCAACCTCACTAAATGCCACCTTAGGCATGTGCCTTCTATTACAGCCCTACACCAGCCAATGCCTTGTGAGTGGATTTGGTATACCCAGTACGCAACTGGTACTTAATTTATTGACACAGAAAGGCTGAAAGGCAAAACTCAGAATGTAATACCGTTAAGCATTTTGCCCAGTGGACTAATGTTTCTGCCAGCTCGCCAACTTATAATGTAAGATATATTATATATTATAAAACAATGTAATATGGTAATTGAAATGAAATTATCTATTAAAGAAAAAAATAAATCTAAATATAACAAGATGACAGACATTATTAACACTCCCCTCTCTGAAAATTTCTCCAGACAGCTCAGAATGGAAGGAATAGAAAGAAAATAGGGCACTTGGTATGGTATACTTACTTGATGGGGAGTACTTTCTGCAGACATTGCAGTAAAACCGCAAATGTCACTGAAGAAAAGGGTTACGCTTTCAAATTCTTCGGCTTGAACAGTTTCACCCCGAATTAATGCCCCGGCAACAGACCTTGAAAAAGAAATGTTGAGAAAAGTTGGTTTAGTGCTAGTAGTCATAGACATTTGGAAACATGAGAATAGAGAAATGGTTTACAAAGTTTTAAAGAGTAAAAAAAAAAAAAAAAAAAAAAAAACTACAACAAAAGACACTCCAGAACCATTTGGTTTGCTGTTACTGCTTTAACCCTTTAATGTAAAATTAAATTTCACAGTTATTCCAGTAATAATGTTAAATCTCTTCCAAAAAATAGAATTGGTGGGAAAATTTGATTGGTGACTGTTGCTACAGTAGCTTTTGGAGTAAAAGAGAGAGAGAAAGAGAGAGAGAGAGAGTGAGAGAGAAAGAGTGAGAGAGAGAGAGAGAGTGTGAGAATCTACTTAGAAATAGAAGAGAGGGTGAAGATTCCGTTTAAGGGGAGAGAACTGCTTCAGGGTTTATAATTATTTTTTATAATTCTGGGAGATCTTTTTCTTCTGAGTGAGAAATCATATGAAATATTTTTCCATATAACCCATTTTCTTTTCTTTTTAAATGTCCTAGTAGTTGTAGATAGTGCTATTTCACCCTTCTTATAAGCTTCTCAGTGCAACATGGTTGGAGTCATGAAATTAGTATTTTCTGAAATTAGTTAGTATTTTAACCATGACATTCCTCAACAAAAGATATATTGGTCTATAAAATTAGATAAATATCTGATTTCTGCCGTAAAATGCTTAAGAAAGCATAAACTTTTGGTAGTGGATCCCATGATGTGCTTTTTGCTCCTCAATTGTAGCCATTTCACTTTAATTATGACATGATTTCTTGTGTTTGCCGGAAATAACATTATTACTACTGTTGTTGTTGCTTTTCTGTTGTTGCTTTTGTTGTTGATGTTGATGATGTTATTACTGTTGTTGTTGTGTTTTCACCTCTTCATATATGCTTCTGTTTGCTCCTGTGGAATTCAAACCTTTTACTATGTATAATGGAAGGATAAAAAAAAAAAAGATCCTTTCCTAGAATTTTCTTTTGAAATATTTTGTATATCTCTCTAAACTAGTGATGACATAAGGTCTTTCAATTTAGAACATTTTTAATGCAATTTATTTTGTTTACAACTTAAGATGTTATCTCTAGAAAAACAATATTCACCACAAAGAGATAGGTTCCCCCAGAAAGAAACAATATTCACCACAAAATAGATTGAATACTACAGAAAGAAAACAAAAATAAAACCTCAAAAGAAAAATAAATTTAATTATGCAACAGAATATTTGCATTCAGTGTGACAAAATTACTGATTTTTGACAGATAACAATATTAATTTGAACAATTCCAATGCTAGTTGAACTGTAACCACAATAACAACACATACAGAGATACACATATGTGCATACTTTACCAGATAAAAAGAAGAGTGCAAAAGCTACATTGAACAATGATAATTGGAATGTTAGCGTTTGTTTTGCTAACACAATCAATAACAAACAGAAGGTAATGGGTATGAAACATCTGGCTGAGATATAAATTCACTTGGGTTGAGTTACGTGAGCTGGGAGAGTATTTTGTGTATTTCTGCCAGAGCAGTTTATCCAAGGAATGAGAGATATAAGTCATCTATATCTATAGCGCAAAAATGGAAGCTGTTTTCTTATACTGTTAAGAGAACAGTTGAAGATAGCCTTGACTGATGTGTGAAGTTAAGCCTGCCTGTCTCCCGCTTCCTGCTTGTCTACCTCTCTGCCTTGGAGGCGCAATGGCCCAATGGTTAGGGCAGCAGACCCGCAGTCATAAGATCGCGGTTTCGATTCCCAGACCGGGCATTGTGAGTGTTTATTGAGCGAAAACACCTAAAGCTCCACAAAGCTCTGGCAGGGGATGGTCGCGAACTCTGCTGTACTCTTTCACCACAACTTTCTCTCACTCTTTCTTCCTGTTTCTGTTGTGCCTGTAATTCAAAGGGTCAGCCTTGTCACACTGTGTCACGCTGAATATCCCCGAGAACTACGTTAAGGGTACACGTGTCTGTGGAGTGCTCAGCCACTTGCACATTAATTTCACAAGCAGGCTGTTCCATTGATCAGATCAACTGGAACCCTCGACGTCGTAAGCGACGGAGTGCCAACAACAACATATATGGGACACTTGACGTGCCTCAGCCAGTTCTTCTTCTCCAGAATGTTGGTTTTCTAGAATTCTCTCCGTAGCCATGTTATTCCTACTGCCATCAGCTTACAACTACTAAGAAAGACATTAACAACATTGTTCCCACTTGTCTCCACAAACCTGAGATGCTATGGGCACAACTCATTCCACAAAAGTGCAGATAATAACTTCTGATATAGGTACATGACTGTAAATATCAAGGCTCAGATATCTGCACACGTGTGTGTGCATGTGTGTGTGTGTGTGTGTGTGTGTGTGTGTGTGTGTGTGTGTGTGCTTGTGTGTGTGTGTGCATATGCCGTGCAACACAGTCTATAGTCTTCCTATGCGATGGTAAGACAACTCTTCCCACTTACTCTAATTCATACTTCAACAATAACTAAAGTGAATTCTGTAGAAAGATGACCTGAACGACATGTGACACTCTGTCGGTTACGATGATGAGTGTTCCAATTGATCCAGTTAATGGAACAGCCTGCTCATGGCCGAGCACTCTACAGACATGTGTACCCTTAACGTAATTCTCAGGGAGATTCAACAAGACACAGAATGTGACAAGGCTGGCTCTTTTGAAATATAGGTACAACTCATTTTTGCCAGCTGAGTGGACTGGGGCAATGTGAAATAAATTGTCATGCTCAAGGACACAACACATTACTGGGAATTGAACTGATGACCTTACGGCTGAGCTGAATACCCTAACCACTAAGCCACGTGCTTTCACTTACAAATGATATAACACTTCCCAAATGTTACACACATATACATACATACATGTATATTATGTCTGTATGAATCATTCAAACCATGATATGAATTGTGTTGTCAATCAATATCAGATTAATTACAGAAAAAAACTGAATTCATCAAATCACTAGACTTTGATGAAATCTTAGCAAAATATTTTTTCAAACAATTTAAATAAAATAATTCAATGGCTTTGCTTAATTATATTGACATTATTTTTTTAGACCTCATCATTTTCGTTGTCATCATTGTCATCATCATCATCATCATCATCATCGCCATCATCATCACCATCACTGTCCCCCTCCTTCTCCTCCTCCCCTCCTCCTCCCCACCCACACCCCTCCCCCTCCCCTCCCCTTCCTCCTCCTCCTCCTCTGCCTCCTCCTCCCCATCATCATCATCGTCACTGCCACCACCACCATAACCACCATCACCATTCTTGATTTGAGAAATGTACCAAGAGTTTTTTATTCATTATAACAAAAGAAATATATTTTACATTTCTATATCTCATTGATCACGTATGTCTATCTGGCTCCTACCCATCCCTTTGTGAATCTTCAAGAAACATCTGGCTACCTGTCTCTCTGTCTCCACGGAACCTGTCAAACATTATTTACAATCTATATTTATAGTTATTCTGTAACACGGTCTACTCAGATGGTCACACACTGCACTGAAACGAAATCTGTCAGAAGACAGCCAATCTATCCTCATACACTGCTAGTTGAAAAAGTTACTTACTTTGGTAACATGCTGTAAAGAAGGTCTTCTGCTCGTTTCTTCTGTTCAAGAAAGTCCCCAGTTCGCTCTTCCACCAATGCCTCTAAATTGTTGGCATATTGTTCCATACGGGACAAAAGGTTATCCAAAAGGTTTCCTTTGTCCCCGTCTCTGATGATAAAAGAAAATTAATAAGGAAAATATAAATATTTAACAATTAACTGATATATAATTATTCTTAATACATTTCAGCAGATTCTAATGCAAATATGCTTATCACTGTTGTTTATGTCACAGGAGATCATCTTCCTTTTTTTACAATGATAATGTTTTCAAGACTACTCAATTTATTGGTGAGTATTTTGTGACACTGCTGCCAGAAGTATTCAGCCCTTTGAATCTAAATGAACTGATGATTGTTTATAACTTCAGTGACCAGACTGGTTACTGATTAGTATTGATGTCTGCCAACTGATAATAATAGTTTATAATAATAATAATAATAATAATAATAATAATAAATAATACAGTAACCATAAGAGCATCACAGTAAACCACAGCACATACCCAAGGCGCACAGAGCTGCGCTCGGTAGTGAAGTGAAAGCACGTTATAAAAATAAAACTACTGAACGATAATAATGATAATAATAATAATAACTCTTTCTACTATAGACACAAGGTCTGAAATTTGGAAGAGGTTGGGTTAAGTTAATTTCATTGACCCCAGTACTCAACTGGTACTTATTCTATTGACCCCCGAAAAGATGAAAGGCAAAGTTGACCTCAGCTGAATTTGAACTCAGAATGTAAAGACGGATAAAATGCTGCTAAACATTTTGCCTGGTGCCCTAATGATTCTGCCATCTAATAATAATAATGATAATTATTTTCATTATTTACATTCAACAGATATTTGTCCTCATCTTGTTTGTTGTTAACACAATGTTTCAGCTGATATACCCTCCAGCCTTCTTCAGGTGTCATGGGAAAATTTCGAACCTGGGTCCTCATTCCTAAGGTATTCTTCGATGTTGTTATTATTATTATTATTATTATTGTTGTTGTTGTTATTGTTGTTCAGGTCACTGCTTGGAATCGAACTCGGAATCTTGGGGTTTGCAGCCCGTGCTCTTAACCACTATGCCATATGCCCACGGGCATATGGCGAAGTGGTTAAGAGCACGGGCTACTAACCCCAGAATTCTGAGTTCGATTCCAAGCAATAATAATAATAATAATAATAATAATGATGATGATAATAATAATAATAATTTCAGATCTCACTGTTCACTGTGCAAATAACAGTTTATTATGATACTTATTCATTTAATGCAAACCCATGGAATACAACTTAGACCTTTTATAGTTTTATTGAGTAATAAACAGGGCTGTAAGAGAGCAAGTTAGCTGCCTATATATGTACACCAAGTCCCCTGTCTGCATATTTACTGCAAACTATTTATCTGTATATCTTCACAAAAGTAGCTATCAGTATATCTACATTGAAATATCTATTTGTCTATTGATACCGAAATATCTTTCAATATCTGCACTAGGGTAGCTATTTATATATCTACACCATAAAAGCTTTCTATCAACATGTGTGCATGTGTGTGTGTGTGCGCCCACACGTGCGTGCATGTATGTATGTGTGTGTTGATTGTTCTGTTTATCCATCTAGCGATCTATGTGTGCTTGTGAAAGCATTTGGTCTTGTGGATAAGGTGTAAGCCTCATGATTGCAAGATTTGGTTTGATTCCTGGACTGGACAGTGTTGTGTTCTTGAGCAAAACACGTCATTTCACATTGCTCAAATCTACTCAGCTGTGAATGAGTATCCCTATGACAGTCTGGTATCCTGTTCAGGGTGACGGTTGTAACCCCAGTCATTTGTATTCCTTGGGAACTGGGTAACTGGCCCCATGAATCCTAAGACTTGAGACAGTAATGTGTCTATGTATGTCTGTATGTATGTGTGTATGTATGTATGTATGTATGTGTGTGCACACGTGTTTGTCTGTCTGTATGCATAGTGTGGGTGTGTGGTGAGAAACTTGCTTCCCAACCACATGGTTCTGGATTGAGTCCTACTGCATGGCACCTTGGGCAATTGTCTTCAACTATAGCTGACCAAAGCCGTGTGGGTGGATTTGCTAGATGGAAACTGAAAGAAGCCCGTCATGTATATATATATATATATCATCATCATCATCATCATCGTTTAACGTCCGCTTTCCATGCTGGCATGGGTTGGACGGTTTGACTGGGGATTGGTGAGCCAGATGGCTGCACCAGGCTCCAGTCTGATCTGGCAGAGTTTCTACAACTGGATGCCCTTCCTAACACTCCAAGAGTGTAGTGGGTGCTTTTACGTGCCGCCAGCATTGCTTGACAACCACTGCTGGTATGTTTATGTCCCTGAAATCTAATGGTTCAGCAAAAGAGACTGATAGAATAAGTGCTAGGCTTACAAGACCTGCGGTTGATTTCAATTAAAGGCTGTACTCCAGTATGGCTGCAGTCAAATGATTGAAATGTGTAAAAGAGTAAAAGAGAATATGTATGTATGTATGTATGTATGTATGTATGTATGTATGTATGTATGTATGTATGTTCTATTTCTCTTTCTAATTTTAGAGTAAATTTTAACCGGTCACCTACTTTGGTAGCAAGGTTGTAAAGGAAAGTATCTTCTTTTAACCATCATCCTTCAAATCTTAAGAAGGTCTTGCAGACTTTTATAGTCCCGGATATTGTGATCATTTGTAGTGTATGAATTAAGGATTTGCATTTTCTCCTCAAGATCCCAAGTTCAGTCATACTTTACTCCAGAAGGGTTGATATGTATCCTGTTACTCCAATAATAATGTGTATGAAGTTGAACGTGAGTCTTGAGTACTGAATTTGCAAACTCCTTATCTATGGTCCATAGATGCCCTCTTTCTCTTGTATTTTGCTAACCACAGCTGATTTCCACAATGGAACATACCTTTTCTTTGTGGTCCTGCACAACAATATCTGGCCAGTTGTGTTTCAACTTGGTGGCTGTTTTAATTTTCTAGTTCTACCAATATCCTTTTGACCCACAGGCTTTAATATGGTCAGCTTCATTTATTTGGATTCCCCTTTGTATGTATGTGTGTGTGTGTGTGTGTGTGTGTGTGTGTGTGTGTGTTTGTATGCATGTATGTATGTATGTTTGTATGTATGTATGTATGTGTGTGTGTGTATATGTATGTATGTATGTATGTATGTATGTGTGTGTGTGTATGTATGTATGTATGTATGTATGTGTGTGTGTATATATGTATGTATGTATGTATGTGTGTGTGTGTGTGTGTGTGTATGTATGTATGTATGTATGTATGTATGTATGTACTCCAAGGTAGCTATCAAAATATTCTTTTCAAACAGCAATGGTATTGTAGTATTGTGGTTGTTTAACCTGCAACTTAACACTTATTGACTAAAATTGAACTTAAGAGCCCATGATCTGTAGTCTAGCACCTTAAATCATAGCTATGAGTTGACAGTAAGAAGTCTTGTGCATAAGATATAAACTAAACTACATAAATCTTACTTGTTCATTTTCTTGATTTGTTGTTTCATGCTCTGCATATCTGGTCTATCATTTGGATCTTCGGACCAGCATTTCTTTATCAAGTTGACAAGATCCTCAGATGGACATTCGGAATAGTCCAATGTTGGTCGGAATGCTGGTTTCAATCCATCTTTTACTTTTTGGTAAATTTCTGAAAGGAAGAAGTTTCACAGTTAGTCAGTCAACTGTAACATTACTACAACCATATGCCATCATCAGAATATACATAATAGTTAGCCAACTGTAATAATGAGCATAAATATGTTGTCACTAAAAAATACTCCAGTTAGTCAGTGAACTGTAGCATTGCTACAGCAATGTATCTTCATCAGAAGAAATATAGTAGCCAGTCAGCTGTAACACTGATCATAAATATGTCATCACCAGAAAATACAGCAGTAAGTCAGTCAACTGTAACATTAGAACAGTGATTCTTAACTGGGGTCCATAAAGCCCCTGAGGGTCTGTATAAGGTTTTTGAAGGCCCATATAACAAAATAGTAAATTAGGAATCTAGAAAAGTATTTTAAGGTCACCTGAAAAAATTTTGCATTAGATGTATGTAATTGGTATGTATTGCAAGAAACAGCTAGGTTTTTATTTTCAATTATTTCCATAGTTGACCTTACACAAGTTAATGTGTGAAAAACAAAATAGGAATTTTTAAAGAAGTTTCTATGAAACTAGTTTTTAAACATCAAATGACTATGGGGATCCACCAGAATGAAATAGTAATCAAAGGGGTCCATAGATAAAAAGAGTGGCTGTGTGGTAAGTAGCTTGTTTTACCAGCTACATGGTTCTGGGTTCATTCCTACTGCATGGCACTTTGGGCAAGTGTCTTCTAGTATAGCCTTGGGCTGACCAAAGCTTTGTGAGTGGATTTGGTAGACGGAAACTGAAAGAAGCCTGTCGTATATATGTATATATATATATGTATGTGTGTGTATGTGCTTGTGTGTCTGTGTTTTTCCCCCCAACATCGCTTGACAACCGATGCTGGTGTGTTTATGTCCCCGTAACTTAGCGGTTCAGCAAAAGAGACCGATAGAATAAGTACTAGGCTTCCAAAGAATAAGTCCTTGGGTCGATTTGCTTGACTAAAGGCGGTGCTCCAGCATGGCCGCAGTCAAATGACTGAAACAAGTAAAAGAGTAAAAGAGTAAAGAGTAACCCCTGCATTAGAACATCAGTGTGTCATTATCAGAAAAAGTACCATAGTAGTCTGTCAACTGTACAAATGTGACAGCAATGTGTCATCACTAGTAGAGATACCACAGTAGTCAGTCAACTGTAACTTTAGGACATTAGCATATCATTACATGAGTCAGACAACTGGCATATCATCAACCTGCCATTGTAGTACAAATAAGTGGGCTGCACAAAACATAACACATCATCAGGCAGGTGGCACTGTTAAAAGGAATTCAAGGTAATTTTACATTGGCATGCAATTTAGAGTGTCCTGCAGGTTTCAGTTTGCCATGATTGTTCTACCCGCCAGAAATAACAATCTAATCTCAGATCACAATAACTATCTTGGACAATGTAGTCATTAACAAAACAGTTCTACTTGCCAAAATAATCACAAGATAAAAGTGGTTTCAAATTTTGGCACAAGGCCAGTAATAATTTCATTTTGAGGTGGTGGTGGTGATGGGGTAAGTCAATTACATCGAATCCAAAAGGATAAAAGGCAAAGTTGGCTGTGGCAGAATTTGAACTCTGAAAGGTGGCGAGCTGGCAGAAACGTTAGCACGCCGGGTGAAATGCTTAATAGTATTTCGCCTGTCGTTACATTCTGGGTTCAAATTCCACCGAGGTCGACTTTGCCTTTCATCCTTTCGGGGTCGATAAATTAAGTACCAGTTATGCACTGGGGATGATGTAATCGACTTAATCCCTTTGTCTGTCCTTGTTTGTCCCCTCTATGTTTAGCCCCTTGTGGGCAAAAAAAAAAAATAGAAATTTGAACTATGAACGTAAAGGCAGATGAAATGCCGCTAATAATTTTGCGTTGCATGCCAATGATTCTACCAGCTTGACGCCTTAATAATTAAAATGATATAAGTTTCAAATTTTGGAACAAAGCCAGCAATTTGGGGGTAACTCAATTACATCAACGCTGGTCCTTAACCTGTGCTCATTTTATCGACCCTGAAAGGATGAAAGGTTAAGTTGACCTCGGTGAAATTTGCACTTAGAACATAAGGATGGACAAAATGATCTTAAGTATTTTGCCCAGCATGCTGATAATTCTGCCAGCTTGCCACCTTTCCAAATATTGGCACAAGGCCAGCAAGTTTAGCAGAGTGTCTAAGTTGATTATATCGATCCCAGTGCTGGACATAATTTATTGACTGTGAAAGGATGAAAGGATGAAAGGCAAAGAGAAATCGGCTGGCTAATTCGTACATTACAAGTCCAATCTGTGAGTGGAACAGTAAAAATATGCGATATTTTCTCAAGTTCCAAATGTGAATTTGTCTGTTAACTACATCCCAAAGATAGAGCCTTGTATCTTTGTTGGAAACTGGCTCCCTTATCAGTGGAAGATTTATAATAATTAAAAAATAGAAGAGACATACATACATACATACATACATACATACATACGTACGTACGTACATACATACATACATACATACATATACACTGCAGGTGCATGGACTGAGTGATGCGTTGTATTCTTGAGCAAAACACTGCATTTCATGTTCCTCTAGTTTACTCAGTCAGCAAATGGGATTAATCCTATGACGGACTGGCATCCCATCCAGGGGTAAGAGGAATATATAGACCACAGAACCTGGAATACTGGCCACATAAATTAATGGCTTAAGAAGGACCTTTAGTCAATCCCCTTTTTTTAAAAATACATACATGACGGTTTCCGTCCACCAAATTCATTCACAAGACAGTGGTCGGCCCTAGGCCATAGCAGAAGGCATTTGCCCAATGTGCAGAGCAGTGAGACTGAACCCAAAACTTTGGGATTGCAAAGTGAGCTTCTTAACGACACCACTGTGTTAATATCTTTCTATTCATGTTTCTGTCTCGCCACTTATTTATTCCTTGTCACTGTTTAAATGTTCCCTGTATTAAGTATGTTGACACAAACTTAAATAATTGTCTGTCTTACAATCTAATTATTTCTCTCCATTTAATATGTTTCCAATTAAAAATGTTGATTTAATTTCTCTCTTTAGATAACTTTCCATTGACAATCCCATTATCTCTCATTATTTATACATTTGTGTTTGTAATCCGCTAGGTAGATATTTAAAATATATCCACAATAAACATTTAGAACAGATATCCCAAAAGACGTCGAACCTACAAGTTCAATCTAAAATTTCGATAACAATGTAAGGGAAATAACTCTTGCTTATACTTGGATGTTACTTCCAAGAAGTTAATCATTTCGCAATGACTTATGTTTCTATTGGTAAATCTGTGTGTGTGTGTGTGTGTGTGTGTGTGTGTGAAGTGTGTGTATGTTTCTGTGCTCGCATCTGTATGTATATCTATGTGTGTGCGTGTGTTCATACATAGACCTGTACACACGCATATGTGAAGACCTGATCATGAGGATAATTTTGATGAAAGGCTTTCCAACTGTAACTAATTCATCATAATTTTTTAGACTCTACAGTAAGATGGTTGTGCAGAAGTGTAGTACTATGGTAGCTGTGATGTTGTGTGGTAGTGAGCCACTGGTGCGATAGAATCATCGTCACTAAGTGGTGTTGTGTGGAAGTGTCATAATAAAACATTGCCAAGCTAAAGGATACAATACGATGTGGTATCTATCCATACCCTACACCATATTGGAAGTTAATATTGATTTCAAATTTTGGCAAAGTCCACCTCGGTGGAATTTGAACTCAGAGCATAAAGACGGATGAAATGCCGCTAAACATTTTGTCCGGCGTGCTAACGATTTTACCAGCTCACTGCCTTCTAAATAACAGCCAGACGGTGAGCTGACAGAATCGTTATCACACCGGACAAAAATGCTTACCGGCATTTCGTCCATCTTTACGTTCTGAGTTCAAATTCCACCGAAGTCGACTTTGCATTCCATCCTTTCGGAGTTGAACATTAGGGTCGATGTATTGACTTATCAGCTCCCCTAAAATTGCTGGCCCAGTGTTAAAATTAGAAACCAATATTAATGTTATTCAAATCTGCAATATCTAATGCATAAATCTACATTATCTATGATATGGCAAAGCTAATGCCCCATCTTTAAAATCCCGAAGTCATTTCCGTGGATGTCATTGCTTCGTTAATGATCAAAGAGTCACGACTGATACCACACAAGTCACTTTCACTTTGTGCTCTCGTACGCAAAAAAGCCGCTGAAGTGGCGGTATTTCATTTCCGCAGAAAAGTGTGATAAAACAGCCACTGTAACAACAACAATTATACTTGAGTGCTAAGATTCATCATCTACATTGCAGAAGACACCCGCACATTTGCAGTGAAACTTTAGGGTACAGTTGGGTGTACGTATTTTCCAGCATCACAAAGGAGATAGTTTCATTGATTAGGTTTACTCAAGACGAATAGTACGTCCTCCCAGCTGCAAGAAATGCAGTATTTAACAAACCTCCTTTCCTGATTACTCTGATAGAATGGCAAGTTTAGTTGCTGACGACCTGATCATATAATACACACATGCATACGCACGCATACACGCACACACGCACGCACACAAACACACTCGCATACATGGACTCTCATACACATGCACAAATTTAAACACATATGCATGTATGTATGCATGGGAGGCCCCTCTGTAGTCACAACATCTCTCTAGGAGAGGGAAACCGAGGGAAAATCTGCGATACTGATAATATTCGATGAGGTAGACTAGTTCTTCTTATCCATTCTATATTTAAGAGATGAGGAATTATGTACATTATTTATATTATTTACATTTGACGGATAATTGTTCTCATCTTGTTTGTTGTTAACACAACGTTTCGGCTGATATACCCTCCAGCCTTCATCAGGTGTCTTGGGGAAATTTAGAACCTGAGTTATCATTCCTAAGGTATTCTTCGATGTTCTTCTTCTTCTTCTTCTTCTTCTTATTATTCAGGTCACTGCTTGGAATTGAACTCGGAATTTTGGGGTTATGAGCCCGCGCTCTTAACCACTACGCCATATACCCGTTGTAATAATAATAATATCGAAAAATACCTCAGGAATGAGAACCCAGGTTCGAAATTTCCCCAAGATACCTGATGAAGGCTGGAGGGTATATCAGCCGAAATGTTGTGGTAAGAAACAAGATGAGGACAAATGTCCATCAAATTTAAATAATGTAAATAATGTTATGTTGTCCATGTTCAGAGAGTGGGATTGGATTGGTGCAAATCCTTTCCCCCACTATAAAAGAATCATCATGCCCAGGTATCGCTTGGAAAAAGTAAGACCAATCTAAAGGATGGCTGGTTGTAGCCCTCTTATTTGTGGGACTTTCGACACGAGTTTGCAGTCATCAAGTATGTATGTATGTATGTATGTATGTATGTACACACGTTATCATTCTCCATACGCTCTATGGTGCAACACTACAAATACAATGTAATACCAGACTTCCTGTAGTCAAAATCGTGTCCTTTCTATTAATATATTTTTAACTTTTAAGGCACTATTCAATTTCTATATCTTTTCGCATATATTTTATGTTCCTTACCTCCTCTCCGTCCCACAACTCTTACAGTTTATAGACAACAAAGTAATATTTCAAGAGACATATACAAATATCTTCGTGCTCACCTTGAGCGCTTAAATCCACGCCATTGAGATAGAAGACTCCGTTCCGATAGATTATCTCCTGACACATAATAGAGAAGCTGTACACATCACTTTTCTGTGATCCTCCTTCCGGCGGATTATGGAGACGAAGCAATTCGGGCGAAGTCCAGAGCTTACCTAAAATTAGAAACACAACATGTTATATATAAACAAAGAAACAAAACACACACACACACACACACACACACACACACACACACACACACACACACACATCTGTATCTCCATGCTTCTAATTTGTCAGACAGTAAAATCAATTACATTAGAAATATCAGGTAAACTAGTATAAGCAGAGTTATGTCCCTTACTATAGTGACTGCCTGTTGTAGTCAGTGTTTCCACCATTGCGCCGTTCATGTAATTGTAATTCTATATTTGTGTGTGAATGTATGTATGTATGTATGTATGTATGTATGTATTCATTTTATCTAGTTTCATTTCATAAGCTGTGGCCATGCTGGAGCACCGCCATGTATGTATGAATGAATGACGGAATGTGTGGACAAGCCGAAACTTCCAAGTCACTATTAACCTTTTCCTCTTTAATAATAATAATAATAATAATAATAATAATAATAATAATAATATTTCAAATTTTTGCCACAAGGGCTGCTTGGGGGAGGGTATTAAGTCGATTACATCGACGTCAGTGCGTAACTGGTACTTATTTAATCGAGCCCGAAAGGATGACAGGCAAAGTCGACCGCGACGGAATTTGAACTCAGAACGTAGCGGCAGACGAAATACCACTAAGCATTTCGCCCGGCGTGCTAACGATTCTGCCAGGTCGCCGCTTTAAAAAAAAAAAAAAAAAAAAAAAAAAAAAAAATAGTAGCCCAAAATCAATGCCTACCTACAAGGAGCTACCAAGTCAACATTAAAGAACGGCAGCAGCCCAACATGTCGTGTATGTCAACAAAATGAAACCATCGATCATGTTGTCTCTATGTGCAATTTTCTTGCGCCTACAGAGTATCTCAACAGGCATGATAAAGCAGCAGAGTATATTCACTGGGTAGTTTCCAAAGATTTGGACCTGCCCATGATAAAAACTGGGGGGAACACAAACCACCCCCACCAGTGTTTGAAAATTCTAACTGGGCCTCACCTGCGAGGTCATGTGCTGTTTATCTTGAGATGAGATCACCATGTCGCTCATGTATAGTTGTGCTACATGTGCCTAGTGTACCCTTATCGGATGGGTAATCATGATGTGTATGTTGAGCTTCGTATATTTGTACCCCTGTGTTACTTTGATGACGTGCACTGCTCACACACTCGCTCAATAATAATAATGATAATAATAATAATAATAATAATAATAATAATAATAATAATAATAATAATAATAACAATGATGATGATGATGTGATACCAACAAAGAACCAACTATAAAGTAAAATTTTAAGAGAGAAGAGAATGTTCTTACGGTGATAGTAAGCAAATGTATTTTCTTCTTCCAGATCAGGGTTCCCTCTCAGAGAATGTAAACCAAAATCTGTAATCTTTAAAACAAACCGACTGTCCACAACACAATTTGAACTCTTCAAGTTTCCATGACTTTTTATTTCACTGCCGTGAAGATAGGCTAAGCCCTGGAGGGAAAGAGAGACAGAAAGAAACATTGGAAATATTTCATTAGTTTGAAATTTAAAAAATAGCGAAAACACAAGAAAAAGAATTCTTATAGAGGTATAAAACCAACTTTCCGAAACCTTTGGTTCCAAAGCCATTCTAGGTTACTGAACCAGAGTTCGTCATCTTGGTCAACAAAGTCTAAATCAAACAAACATTGATTTCAAATTTTGGCACAAGGCCGGTAATTTTGGGGGAGGGTGTAAGTCAGTTGTTTATTTTATCGACCTCGAAAAGCTGAAAGGCAAAGTTGGCTTCGGCGTAATTTGAACTGAAGGACACAACTCGTCGCTGGAAATCCAACTGACGACCTTATTATCGTGAGCCGAATACTGTAACCACTAAGCCACGCGCCTTCACACAACAGGAATAAAAATAGGTTCAAATTTTGACACAAGACCAGTAATTATAAGGGGAGGGGATAAGTCGATTACATCGACCCCAATGCTCAACTGGTACTGAAAGGATGAAAGGTAAAATTAACCTCAACGGAAAAGGTATGGAAGGACGAAATGTTGCTATGCATTTTACCCGGCGTGCTAACGTTTCTGTCAGCTCACCGCCTTAAATTAAACAAATATTATTGTTGTTGGCTGCGTCTCGTGTTTCCGAGCTTGCAATCCAGTTCATTTTCCTGGGTGTTTGAACCACAGATGGCTCCGCAATCCAAGGGTTGCATGAAACATAGGGGGACATTGTGGACAAGGGATAGAAGGGGTTGGTTTGGGAAGGAGAAGGCGCTGCTTTCTCTCTTGTCTCTTGAGTCCAGCTCTTGTGACTCGGGCTTTCTCGAAGTCTGCTGAACCCCGTTTTGATGGTGTGTCACCAGAGGGGTCTGTTTGCCGAGATATCCTTCCAGTGTGCGGGGTCGATGTTGGTGCTTTTCAAGGTTGATTTGAGTTGGTCCTTGTACCGCCTCAAGGAGGCTTCACGAGGACATTTTCCTTCAGCCAGTTCACCGTAGAGACAGATCTTAGGAAGGCGGTGTTCATTCATCCGACGGACGTGACCTGACAATCGGAGACGATGTTCAATGATCAAGGCTTCGATGCTCAGGAGACCTGATCTTTCAAGCACAGAGTTATTAATTAACTAATTAAATGGAATACAGGTACATGTATATATCTTTTATCTTTTACTTGTTTCAGTCTTTTGACTGCGGCCAAGCTAGAGCACCGCCTTGGAGAGTTTTAGTCAGACAAATCGATCTCGGGACTTATCATTTTTTAAAAACCTAGTACTTATTCTATCAGACCTCTTTTGTCGAACCGCTAAGTTACGGGGAAGTAAACACACCAACACCATTGTGTGGTGGGCGACAAACACAGACAGAAGAAACTCCCTCATATATATATATAATCCAAGAGAGTTAGGGGTTGAGGATTCATAGTAACAAGTGCATAAATTTATATAAACGTCATGAAGTGGTTTGGACCTGGGCGAGGTTTTTAGTAGGATTTGAAACTACGTCTCAATCAAATAACACCGATAACTTATATAGCTGCACCAACAGACTGAATTGTGACAGGAATATTACAGCATAAATAATAAATATTGTGCGGAAAAGAGATGAAGAGTCTTGTCCAAGGGCAGTTCATAATGTTAGTATAATGCGGAATTTAAATTACTTAAAATGATTGCCAAATTATTGTTCATAATTCGTCATAAACGTGTTTCCGTGAAGCCTAAAACTAATTTGAAATCGAAAATTGAAAAATAAAGTAGTGTCATTTATGCCTTTCCCAACGAGATATTAAATATCCCCCGGAAATATTTATTACCTATAAGACCTGTCTGGATATAGAGCGTAATATCTTTAGCTACTACTTGACTAAATTTGGAAAGAGTTATTTCCCTTGCTACGTTAAGTCGTGCAACAGCGTCTCTAAATAACTATCTCAGTGTGTGCATATGTGTAGGTTTATATAATGGCTGAGCTCTCCTCAGATATATATATATATATATATATATATATATATATATATATATATATATATATATATATATATAAATTTACACACACACACACAAATAAATAGATCGGTACATACACACATATATTTATTATACATACTTATATGCACATACACAAGTATTATATATATATGTGTGTGTGTGTGTGTAGCTGTTTTAACGATGCGTCCTGCCCAACTCTTCGAAACGCCGGTGTTAAAACGGGGGTAGCTGATGAAGGAAAATGTTCTCTATGTGGCTTGTGTGTTTTCTGTACTCTGGTTATTATTATTTTCTTGTCTACGTTTTGTTTGCAATGTCCTGTACCCAGATATGCACCTATATATATAGGTAGACGTACGTATGCACATACCTGTACGTATATATGCATATACTCCTTTATTATTTGTTTTTATATATATATGTATATATATATATATATATATATATATATATATATATATATACACATGCCTATGTAGATGTGCATATATATGTGCGCATGTATGTATGTATGGATGTATGTATGCATGTATGTATGTATGTACGTACGTACGTATGTATGTATGCATGAATGTGTATGAATATGTATGTCTCTTTTATTTTTTAATGATTATAAATCTTCCACTGAGGAAGAAGCCGGTTTCCAACAAAGATACAAGACTCCATCTTTGAGATGTAGTAAACACAGACAAATTCACATTTGGAACTTGAGAAAAGTCTTGCATATTTTTACTGTTCCACTCACAGACTGCACTTATTACGTACGAATTAGCCGGTCGATTTCTCGTTCTGAAAATCCCAGTTTATCCAGATTCTCCTTTACGCATTCACTAATAAAACTTAGTACTCCAATTATTATTGGTATGAATACGAATTCATAGTCTGGATATAGAAGCTGGAAGTTTCGAAGCAGTTGTGTATGTATGTATGTGGTAGAACAAACAGGAGAAATTAAATTTTTTAATCGACAGAAAGTTATAAAGCTGCTGATTGATCGAGAGTTTCATGCATGGCGCTTATCAGACTGACCCGAAACGTGAAAGTATGTTTCTTATAGAGAATGAATTATTTCTAGACTATTCATTTAAAATTTAATATTGTTGGGTCCTGCGAGAATCGCAAATTTTCACATAGTCTACCTATTAAACAGATTGTAATCTAAAGAGGTGATAAAATGGAGTTAAAAACATAGACACTCACACACACACACGTACATATATGAATATATAAACACATATGCGTACACACACATATATATATAATATGTGCATAGGGACATATGTGTGAGTGTGTGTGTGTGTGAATATATATATATATATATATATATATATATATATATGTACACACACAAATATAAACAGACACCTTTATACAACTCTTGACATTCAGGTTTATATATAAGCATGAATTTGTGCCTATAAATATATTCACATATTAACATATAAATATACATAGGTGTTGTTTAATGTGCCGAAGTTCCACAATAGTGACAGAAAATGGTATTCAGGCATCACCCACAACTCATATTCAGTTATACTCAGCATACATACACGTTCCGACTTGAAGATAAGAGACCAACCATAACATTTTCGAAATACATCTGCAGTTTAAAAAACAAAAGCATTTCCATCCACAAAATTAAATGGTCTATTATCAAATCCGCTCCTGCTAACATCACTAGCCTCAAGTGCCCCTTCTGCTTATCCGAAAAGTTTATTATTCTTACACATCTCAATCTATTAAATTCTAAATCGGAATTTATTTCTTTATATCCCCTCCAAAGGAAATTTATCCTACAATTCTTCAAGCTACCATTAGATGATATTGTATATGATTTTCGTAACGTTTGTCTTATATCCTTCCCTTACTCAGACAGACAGACAGACAGACAGACAGACAGACAGACAGACACACACACACACACACACACACACACACACACGTATGTATGTATATTCATCATTTTGCCTGTAATGTCCTACTCTTACACATCACATCGCCATATTCATTCGCCAATTACAAGCTGGTTTCAATTATATATACACGTTCGATTTACACCACGTAATCTGCTTATGTATCCCACATTTCTTAACAGCATCCGCATTTAAATGGGAGATAAATATTATCGCACAGTATTAATACTACCTCTGTTGCTAATATATATATATTGAAGAAGCTAACTGGCTAATCGTGACACCAGCGCCTGTTCTGACACTGTCAGTCTATCGCTGGCGGGGAAATGAATCGCTGCTGCCTCTGGCGGTCAGGTGTCCATCGTTGACAAGACCAAACAAAGTCGAAATTACATGATTTGGTGGTCTCAGCGCTGGAGGAAGCGAGGATTTATCTCCCTACTGGCAATGTAAATATTATGCATTTTGTACAAAAAAAGCCAGTTTCTCTCATGGTAACTACTGTAGTATGTCTTGTTCCAAAAGAACATCAACGTTTAAATGGGGATAGATATTACTTCATGGGTTATATGCCTCTATTGTGCTTCATGTAGATTTATATGTACGACGTTTTCTTACATGTATATCGTGTTTTTACACAGACGCCATTTTATATGAACAACGTATTTCGTATCACATTCTTTCATGTGTATACACTTACGTATATGTGTAAACGATTGTTAAAACTAATGCCCGCCTTGAATTTTTAGTCGGATGAATCGACCCCAGTATTTATTTTTAAAACCTGGTAGTTATTCTATCGTTCTCTTTTGCTGAGCCGCTAAGTTACAGGGACGTAAGCACACCAACATTGGTTGTCAAGTGGTGGTGGGAAGACAAACACAGACACAACAATACGCACACGCACACAAATACACACATACACACACACACACACACACACACAGAGACACACACACATACATATATATATATATATATATGTATGTATGTATATATATATGCATATATATATATATATATATATATATATATATATATATACGACTGATTTCTTTCAGTTTCTGTTTACCAGAATTACTCACAAGGCTTTGGTTGGTCCGAGGCTATAGCAGAAGACACTTTCTCAAGGTGCCATGTGGTTTGGAATTAAGTTTCTTACCACACAGCCACACCTGCACCTATGCATGTATGTCCTTGTTATGTTTTCAAAATCGACTGGCCATGTTGTATATTTGAGTCCGAAAGTTCGCTTGAAAACACAGGGCATGCCATACAAGCTTGTGATGTTATTGTGTTTTCAGCGTATGAGACTAATAGTCGCTCGAATTTAAATACTGAACACATTAAATGATACTTATCTCTCACTGGATGGAGTACTGTTTATTGATTTCACCAACAACGGAACACCCACCGACCCACGCGCGCGCACACACACATATGAGAGAGAAGGATGGAGAAAGGGAGAGAGATAGGAGATATATGGTGATAGGACACACACAGATGCAGTTTCTAGCCTTAAATTCGTAATAAAGACATGGGAATGTAGTCGGACATAGTTTGGACACTTTAATTATCAGTTGCTGAAATGATGAAAGGCAATGTTATCCCGGTGGCGTCTGAACCAAGAGTTCAAAAAGTCGGTATGAATACTTAATGCAGTGATTCTCAACTGAGGTCCGCATGATCCTTGGGGGTTGCATATAAGATTTAGCGGTAAAAGATTATGGGCAATAAATCAGTTACACTTCTGTTCTACACAAAATATTCTCGCAATATTTTAATATTTACGTCGTTTTTGTATCTGGTTTGGTGTAATGACTCACCCCAGATACAATAAAATAATAATATTTAATTATGAAAATATAACGGGATCTTTTGAAAACTTAAAATGGCTATGGGGGTTCACTAGAGTAAAACAGGAATCGAAGGGGTCCATAGACAAAAAATGGTTGAGAAGCACTGACTCAAAGCATTTTATCCGACACACGAACATTTTGCTCGTGCGTATGTGCGCGCGCGCGTGTTGTATTGTTGTTGTTGGCACTCCGTCGCTTACGACGTGAAGGGTTCCAGCTGATCCGATCAACGGAACAGCCGGCTCGTGAAATTAACGTGCAAGCGACTGAGCACTCCACAGACACATGTACCCTTAACGTAGTTCTCGGGGATATTCAGCGTGACACAGTGTGACAAGGCTGACCCTTTGAATTACAGGCACAACAGAAACAGGAAGTAAGAGTGAGAGAAAGTTGTGGTGAAGGAGTACAGCAGGGTTCGCCGACATCCCCTGCCGGAGCCTCGTGAAGCTTTTAGATGTTTTCGCTCAATAAACACTCACAACGCCCGGTCTGGGAATCGAAACCGCGATCCTATGACCGCGA
>NC_142935.1:69509844-69514844 GCF_046866305.1 Octopus bimaculoides
TTAAAATGATTACAAATAAAAACGAGAACCAATTCATTCCTGCAACACGTAGACAACATCATTCATTCAAGATATATTCCTTTATTCGTTTATTCATTTAAACGTTTCAGTTATTTGACTGCGGCTATGCCGGAGAACCGCCATGAAGGGTTTTAATCAAAGAAATCGAACTCAGGACTTATTCCTTGTAAGCCTGGTACTTATTTTATCGGTTTCTTTTGCCAAACCGTTAAGTTACGAGGACATTAACACACCGACATCGGTTGTCAAGCGATGGTGAGGGGACAAACAATGACACGCACACACATTAATATACATACATACATACATACATACATACATATATATATATATATATATATATATATATATATATATATATATATATGTGTGTGTGTGTGTGTGTGTGTGTGTGTGTGCGACAGGCTTCTTTCAGTTTCCGTCTACCAAATCCACTCACAAGGCTTTGGTCGGCCCGAGGTTATAGCAGAAGACACTTGCCCAAGATGCCACGTAGTGGGACCGAACTCGGAACCATGTGGTTGGGAAGCAAGCTTTTTACCACAGAGCTGGTCTGAATTTGACAAGACGCTAACTGTTCAAGGATTCTTGCAGGAGATGAAGTTATGAGCCACTGCAAGGTATTGGATTTTCCAAAACTCACTATAAAACCCTTACTTTACAAACGTATTGGGTTGTTTCTTTTGGAGTAAACTACACATATAAATCCATCCATAATTATACACATATTAATATATTCACACACATAAGTATCTATCTATCTATCTATCTATCTATCTATCTATCTATCTATCTATCTATCCATATAGATTAGATGCATGTATATATATATATATATGTATATATATATATATATATATATATATATATATATATATATATATATATATATATATATATATATATATATATATATATATACGTAGTGTATGCCAGAAGGCTTGCAAATCCAATATGGGTTTTAAAAGACATGTTAAGATCCACAATGAGCAGAACTTACCTGCACGTATTGGTAGTTCAAATCAGAGGTGCAATCTATGTGGCTGTTTTTTCAGAACATTGTCTGGTTTAAAAAGCCACATCAGACACCATGAAGGGGCTAAGATGTAGGTACAGGAGGTGGTCAAACTCTGTGTAAGGAGTAGACAACCACCATATATATATATATATATATATATATATATATATATATATATATATATATAATGTATTTGACTGGATACGGCTACTTCGAAAGATGGAAGAAGTTTGTAGAGAAACGATTTTACTTTGAGTATTGGCAAATTCAATCCCTCGCATTTTATGTTTAAAAGTTAAAAATTTAAGTGTCGTAATTATTACATCCTTGTATGTTGCTTCTATACATATTTCAATGATTACAATGGTGAATAAATTGCTAAAGGGGATCCGCGATTAGTGATTAAGTTAAACAACATGATTATTGATACAATATAGTTGTTCTGGTGAATACATCTTATAAATTTACAAAGAATCTACTATATTAGTTTAATTGGATATAAACCAAACCTTGTAAGTTCTTTATAAGAACAGAATAACGGTGAATATAAGCATTTCACGTAATACACGCATAATGAGTGATATGTATCCATTATATTCGTTTTAAAAAGAAAATATAAATATAGTATGTAATGAATTAAATTACTGTATTAAATTCCTTGCAAAATTATATGAAGCGAGTATTCATTAGATCTGCTGTCGTATGTCGATAATTTAATCTGTTTAACTTAATCTGCTAACCACAGTTCACGTCTTGCAATCTTTTGTCAATTCTGTCATAGAAAATATCCCCTCAAGCAATACATGAGGATGTAATAATTATAACAGTTCAATCATAGGCATATAAATATCTGTTCTATAACATAATTGCTATTATGCATCTACTTAAATGTTATTTACATTTTTCAATGAACGGAATATTGCGTATATAAAAGAAATGATAGCAAAAACATGACCCAAGTTAGCAAACTATATCTACAGTACATAGATATTTAGAATAAATCTACTTCCATAGTTGATACGTAAAGTACTTATCTAGGCCTAAACCAGAACTAGAACAGAATACGGGAGAGACTGGTTTGAGGATCAGTGTAGAGAAGGCCAAAACAATGAACGTTACAAGTGATGACTGTGATGAACCACTACCAGACGATCAATCAGCAAAATATCGAGACGGTTGTCATTTATCTGGTTAGCGTCATAGGTAACAATGGCGATAATGAAACTGATATCAATCATAGAATTGACAAAGCTGCAACCCTATTCCAGAGAATGTGTGCTTTCTGGTTTTCCAATATCGTCAGCTTACACACAAAAATCTGGCTCTATAATAGCATAATTCAACCAACAATAGTCTATGCTAGAGAGACATGGAAGAGCATTATCAAAATTGACGGGGAGTTAGATGTGTCCCACCAAAGATGCTTAAAAAAGATTCTGAGAACATACTGGCAAAACCACGTAACAAATGAAAGAATTCAAATGAAAGCCAACACAAAACCACTTAGTGGAATCATTACATATTCCGGCTATCAGAACAATGTCGTTCTATAACAGTTTTCAAATGGACATCCTTAGAGGGTAAAAGAAAGTTAAGAAGACCACAGCCGACAAGGCGCATAACATTCATAACCTACATGAGAGAGGCCAATATCACAAGGCCAGATATAGAGAAAACCACAGTCAGCAGGAACCAGTGACATTATCTTGCTGCTGCCCAAGATGTTAGAAAGCATAGGAGGAATTGATACTAATATTTGGGTGATAGATTGGTGGAAATGTTAGAGTATTGAAGGAGATGCCGTGTCGTATTTGCTCTGGTTCTTTACGTTCTGAATTCAAATCCCGTCACATATTTGGGACATCTGGTTTAACAACACAACCTGTCTTTTGGCTGCCTTTACTAGAGCCCGTTCTGTTGTAAGCATTTAGACCAGACTCCTGGTTTGAGGATATCTTCCCAACCCATTCATCTCAGAGGTAAAAAAAAAATAACGTTCATGGGCATTGTCCTTCCCTCGTTACTAAAAGAGGAGAAGAATATTGTTGATTGACATATTCCTTGAATGTGTACTTCAAATTATTACTATGTTTCAATAATCCTCATCAGAATCAAAGCTAGATAAAATATATTAGATACGAAACTGTAAAGAAGTCTATACAAGAAACATGTAAGGAATATCTATGGAGAGATATGTAGCAAAAGCATTATTATTATTATTATTATTATTATTATTATTATTATTATTATTATTATTATTATTATTATTATTATTATTATTATTATTAATTGAGACGAAAGGATTATTATTACATTAATTAAGGTATATTTAAATCCAACTGCTAATAAACGATCACTTTTATAAAACCTCAATATTCATAATATATATCTAACTAGTTAATAAACAGTATTCTCATAGAATATTATCATCTAATTATGAATACGCAAAAGCAGAAAAGAATATTTAATAGCATGAGATCAAAAGGAGGTAATTAGATCTGATATTCTCGGGAAATATATCATATAATAAAGTTCTATTCGAAAGTGGATTCTAAACAATGAGCGGACAAAATTAGATTAAGTTAATAACTTAATGGGTGTAATCGGAATTATACATTCATGTAAGCAAAAATATAGAACTGGTTTATAATTACAGTATAACTCCCTAAAATTTGATTATTCAGTATAGTTACTGGTTTACGATTAATGAAAATTACATACGTGCGCGCGCGCACACACACATATGCATATACATTCGTAAACAATCACTTTCAAATTTAATGGTAAAATTAGGCGCAGGAGTGGCTGTGTGGTAAGTAGCTTGCTTACCAACCACATGGTTCTGGGTTCAGTCCCACTGCGTGACACCTTGGGCAAGTGTCTTCTATTATAGCCTCGGGCCGACTAAAGCCTTTTGAAAGGATTTGGTAGACGGAAACTGAAAGAAGCCCGTCGTATATATATATATATATATATATATATATATATATATATATATATATATATATATATATATGTATGTGTGTGTATATATTTGTGTGTCTGTGTTTGTGTCCCCAACATCGTTTGACAACCGATGCTGGTGTGTTTACGTCCCCGTAACTTAGCGGTTCGGCGAAAGAGACCGATAGACTAAGTACTAGGCTTCCAAAGAATAAGTCCTGGGGTCGATTTGCTCGACTAAAGTCGGTGCTGCAGCATGGCCGCAATCAAATGACTGAAACAAGTAAAAAAGTAAAGCAGTGTAAGGTAATGAGATCTATGTATTTAGGACAAAGGTACACACACACACACACATACGCACGCACGCACGCACGCACGCACGCAGAGACACACTCACATACACACAGTCACACACAACTTCGAGTTCTATTTTGGAAAGTAATGGACAAAGATAATCAATGATGAATGAAATACGTGGAAAGCATCAATATAAACATTCGATATTGAATTATTTGAGAAGTGTTTATCGAAATCGGTGAAGGATCCATCTAGGTTCAACAGAAACCTGTCGAGATAAGAGGTAAGTTGATAGAGTAGGCATGTTTAAAAAAAAAATTGTGACGTGATGTTATTCTCTCCGACTTCTTTGGAATAGTTCCATGGCAAAAAGAGTACGAATGGTTCTGGTGTGGTAAGAAAACACATTATTTATTTGTTAACTGCGATTGGTTTAGCTTTTTAAACATACTCGAACACAGTTCATAGGGTTCATACTTCGTAAGCTTCCATATGTACTCAGACAACAACGTTGTGTTTCTTCTCTCAGGATATAAGAATTGAATTGTGTTTTGAAGTTAGCAGTAAATCCTGTTTATGCCTTACGAGAATAAAGTATATTTTACTAAGCATTTATACACAATGTACTTAGGAAGCAGGAATCAAAAGAGCAAACTTTGGGGTTGGTACAATTACAAAAGTTGGTGGTTAGTAATATATATTCGTTTTGATAATTTACAAG
>NC_142935.1:69524844-69527344 GCF_046866305.1 Octopus bimaculoides
GTTAATTTATATTCCAAACAAAAGGTTGATAACGACAAATTGCTTTAATAAATTCTTCATTATTTTCAAGATTAAATGAAGCAAGGGTAGTATATTTCAACAGAAATTTAGTAGCAAAAAGTTGCTCCAATACGTAAATTACAGCAGTGTTACGTATTTCTCAGAAAAAAACTCCATTTGTAACAGATCTTGTTTGACTTCATGTGTATACAGGAAACTTGGACAATCATTTCAAAGATGACCCAGGTCATCTGCTAACCATTACCAACCGACACAAACCAGATAGTGTCATTAATTCAACTTAGCGTTACAATCCTGGAAAACGGAGGCCAAATTCCATGTCTTCGAAGTCATCTCACTACCTATGTTGATGACGAAATTGAACATCGTCTTAAATACGTTAGGAAAACTTTAGATTCCTCCAAACAAGTGTATTTCACGTTTGCGACAATCGAGCTGACACCAAAATGTTAGTGTACAGAACAATAGTCGTTTTACATACTGATATTTACATATCAGTATTAATAGCCATATCTGTTTGTGTATATATGTATACATATATCAATAGATACATACATACATACATACATACATACATGCATACATACATACACACACATATACATACATAGATACATGCATGCATATATTTCTAGGTTACAAGTTCATTATTACGTGTGGGGCGCAGTTGAGCGAGAGACCAACACATCTTGTAACACCAAAGATGAACTGAAGGAAAGGATTATGGCAGCATTCTTCAACTTAAACAAGGAGACCGTCCAGAAGAGTTGCAAGAGATTTCGAAATCGTCTGGAAGCGTGGTTGCAGCCAACGGCGATTTTATTGAACAAATTTACTCTTGGTATTTCAAGATATTTTAATGTAATTTTGGTAAAAATGTTAAAATGTGATGTCAGTTTTATTTTCACTTTTGCGTAATTGAGACGACAGTTTATTCATCACATCCTGTGCGTGTGTGTGAGTGTGCGTCTGTTTGTGCGTCTGTATATATATATATATACAGACGCACACACAGACGCACACACAGACGCACAGACAGATGCACACACAGACGCACACACACACGCACACACACACACACACACACACACACACACACACACACACACACACACACACGAATATATATCCAAACACACAGACTGACATATGTATGTTTATCTATGTATAACGGGTACACATAAAAATGTACATGCATACATGTATATAAATACGCACATGTCTACAAATATATAAGTACATACACAGGCATAGATAAACTTCGACGAGCACCCACATACATACCTGTGTTCAGAAAACGTACAATGGAGTAATTTATTTTTCAGATTGTATTCTTACTTAATTAAAGATCTTTGTTCTGTCTGTTATATTTATCACGAAACAGCAGGATGTTAGTTTCTATTATAAAAGTTAATTTAAACTTGACATGTGCATGTACTAGCACACTATACGCTATCCCTTGCATGTCTATAGAATACATACACACACACACACACACACACACACACACATACACACACACACACACACACACACATATATATATATATACATATATATATATATATATATATGTATACATATATATGTGTATGTATTTATATATATTTATATATAATGACCTGTGTGTATGTGCACGCGTGTGTTTTTACCATATTATGTTAATTATACACACACACACACACACACATACACACACACACACACACACACACACATACACACACACACACACACACACACACACACACACACATATATATATATATATACACATACATGTCTATACTATATATATATGTATACATAGACAGACACTTACACATACAGACGTATATGTGTGTGTGTGTCTGTGTGAGTGTGTGTATATGTGTATCTATATGTGTGTATGCATATAGGTTTATGTGCGTGTCTGTATACGTGTGTGTGTGTGTGTGTGTGTATGTTTAAGAATCGAAGTACGTAGATATATACGTTCATTGTTCACATAATATATGTTGTATATATACGCACTAAACAAGCAGGAACATTCATATACATACATCGTACACTCAAGCAACCCCCTCCTATACACGCACACACACACATTTACATTTGCCATACGCAATTTTACACATACACTAAGTTCTAATTTCCATCACTGAGTCATTACTATACATTCTCTCCAAAGACACACTCGTCATAACCTCTATAAATGGTAATGTCACTTAAATACGTATCACTAAAATATAGCTGACGTAATAGAATTGAAGGAGAATATGACGTTCGATTTAAATAAACAATATACATACATGTGTATATATTTATGTACCCTCGCGCACATACACACACAAATACACGCACCTTATATATAGCGGAAGCTGTAAGACGTCACTCTTGCACTTAATTCTGGGTGCAATGTTCCTTCTAGGGAAACAGCTATAAGCTAATGAGAATGAATTAAGTTATTCCAGTTTATTTGTCATTAACATATATAAAC
>NC_142935.1:69529844-69542344 GCF_046866305.1 Octopus bimaculoides
TTCAAGAAACAACATAAAAGATTCTGTATTACTCATACTTGTAAATTGGTAAGCACGATTTTATGTGGAAGATAAGGAAAAAAAAAAAAAAAAAGAAATGTTTTCTTTGAGGATCAAGACCATTATTTTTGATAGTTTGATGAAACAGAAAAAAAAAAAAAAATTATAAAAAAAAAAAAATTATGCACAAAAAGAAAAAAAATCACTAGCGGTTTGATGTTGTGCATATCGAATCGATGGAACTGGTCTCATTGGAACAAATGAATAATGTGTTACTTTATTTTCCGAATATAAATCAGACTGTTCTGTCCATTTATTAAAGAAACCAGACCTTTCTCCAAGGGGAATAAAAAAAGGTATCCGAACAGCTGTTTTTCATCTTTCTGCAAAATCACTAATTACATCGTTTCTATTAAATTGCGTCACTATGTCCATGTTTTTTAAAAACTTCCCATTTCACTTTCTTCTTCAGTATACATGAAAACTATGAAAGGAATTTTATGTCAGCAACACATATTTCTAAAATGTTTTAGCTTTATTCCTCTTCTTTAGAGTCTACCACATGCTATTTAATTTCCGTGGCAGAGAATTCGATTAACTTCATATCAATCAAGTGGGGAACCATTGAGAGAGATTATGCTAGAAGTAGCTGTCAAAAATCTCTCAATTTATATCTTACCGTCTTAAAACAGAAATTGTGTAGAGAATGTGATCATATATATATATATATATAAAGAAAAAGATAAATAAGTCACGGTTGGTACGCCTTAGGTTAATTTGGTCTGAGCTGATCAGGAGTCAAGTAACAGCAACAAAAACAACCGGCTGAATATCGTTTTCTAACTTCAGAACATATAGCCTAAAAATCGATACTTAATTGAACCAGAGGGAACGAAAGAAATCTCAATAATATTTGAACTCAGAATAGCGTTGTTTCGAAATGCTAAAATATCCAATCAGACTTTCAACTTCCTTGGTCACATATTTACCGAACAATAGGCAACTCGTTCTCCAAGAGTATAACAAAGTTCTTGTGAACAATCCAACATTCCGGTTCAGATTCTCAGTTGGAGTCATTTCAATTTACTTGAATCGATAATGGAATTGGAAATGCACGAAAGTCAATACTTAGAATTTATTGTTTCCTAAAATTATAGGCTTTGAATCCAGAACAAGTTGGTATTGTCAGCTACAAGTTAAACTGATCCGGTTTCAAATTAAATTCTCAAACATATTGATTTATTTTCTTTATGCAATCAATAAATTAACAGGTATTTACTTATCAATATATCTCTATATCCAGTGCGCTGAGTTCAACTGAACATTATCGATTTACTTTCGAAATAGTGACGTTCTTATCAGTGTTACCAATATTGTACCTAGTTCCACAGCTTCCAACAGCCACTCACTTCTTACACTCTCTCAGAGCGTGGCAAATGGAATGGCGAAGAGACGGAGATTTTATTTTTAAAAGGTGATAGTTACTTTCGTGAAAAACTATTCTTACGTTAGTTCTTACGTAAGATATCAGAAACCTGATGTTACATGTTGGTTTACTGAAATGACTTGGAAACAAAACTCTCAGACTTTCCTGTAACTGTCTAGCAATTTGTAATTTTATGCTATGTTTTCAAATCCTGTAGGTGCCAATTTTGTCTTCAAATTTTTTCGGAGTCGAAAATAAAGAAGCGGTTAAGTACTTTACATTATCAACATCATCGTTCCTTCCCCTCCCATAACCCTCTGACCTTATGCCTGTGTTAGAAATATGAAGGCGGCAAATTATTAGAATCGGCGGAGCGTCAAAATGCCTTGAGATATTTTTCCCATCTCTTTACTTTTTTTGAGTTCAAATTTCATCTTAGTTAACTTTGCATTTCATCCATCTGAGACCGAAAAAGATAAAGTACCAGTCAAGTACTAAGGTTGATATAATCGGCTGCGCTGTTCTTCAAAAGTTCTGTCTTTCTTCTTAACAAAAAAAGCATAGCATAACTGGAAACACAAGTGAGAAAACATGCACAAAAATAGAGATAAAAGCGCGCACACGCGTACACATGCATAATCAAGCAGAAATGTGGCGAATACTAATCGAATTCCATTGCCCAAAATTGTTCTGTGAAACCACTCTTTTCCATAGATATGAAACATTTGGACTAAAGGACAAATTCATGGCTGCACTTTGTTTAAAAGAAGCATGTCAGTTTGCCTTAAGTTATCGAAGAAAGAATTAGAAACAGCTACTGCAGACATGCTGATTGAAATCTCCTTTCGTAAATGAAGGAGAAAGCGTTTGACACCACAGGTGCCATATTTTCTTTCTACTATAGGTACAAGGCCTGAAATTTTTGGAGAGGGAACAAATCAATTACATCAACCTCAGTGCTCAACTGGTACTTGTTTTATCGACTCCGAAAAAAAAAAGCCTCAGCGGAAACTGAAGTCTGAATGTACAGAACCTGAAGAAATACAGCTAAGCATTTCGTCCAACGTGCTAACGATCCTGCAAATTCATCGCCTTCGTAGAGGCGGCTTATAATAGCCTACCCTTTTCAAGCGGCAATAGCTACTTTTGTGAAGAACTATTCTTACGTTAGTTCTTACATAGAATATCAGAAACCTGATGTTACATGTTTTTCTGATAGTGAAATAACTTGGAAATAAAGTCTTCTGAGTTCAAATTCTACTGGATCCAATTTTGTCTTAATTCTTTTTCCAGGATGTATAAAATAAAGTAGAAAACGAGATGAAAGCACAAATCCAAATATTTACAACGCCCACCTGTCCATAAACTAGTTTCACAGTATACTTGAAAAAGTTCAAGGTACACTATCAAGGATCTTAACGTCAGCCATTGTTTTGTGATCACTTTCGTGGTATAATATGGACGAATAGCCAGAGATGATGTAGCTTTCAACGGTATATGGCCGAAATAGAGGACATACAAGTCCCCATGTGGTATACAAGTCACTATGGACATACAAGTCCCCATGACACTGCAACATCAAAAGACAATCCAAACTAACTCTTTTTAGTCACATAGGGTTCAGATTCTTACCAAACTAAGTCTATTTACTCCAACGAGCGTCAATTTTTAACCATTGTGATACTATTTTCCATAGATAAAAATCATATCCACGACGAGTAACCTGACCTGTTAAGGAAGCGTCAGTAGTTCAATGTAGTGAGCGTAGGATATGACTTTTGAGAGCCAGAACCATCTCTTGAATGTAAAGATGAAATGGTTGGGCGGACAAAGCTTTGAGCAGCCAATTTCCAGTTTATGATACCAAACCAGTTGTTGGTGTTTCATTCAGTTTCTAGACAAATTCATTGTTATTTCCTTCTTTCATTTCATTGTCCATTATAAATGTAGATGGGTAAATTACTTATGGGAGAGACTGACTTCCTGGTTAAGATTAGCTTCGTCTTCCATTAACTATTTATTGCCACAAGTCCTAAAACAGTTTTGTCGCTTTTAATTTGCTCATTACATAGCAGCGTTAGCTTGACTTAATTACAGTTTTTCAGACAGATTGAGTCTGAGTGGATTCTCTTTCTAATGTTTCTTAAAAATCTCTTCGAAATTAGAAGGCATTTGCATTATATTGTGTTTACTTATAATCAGATGAAGATGGTGCATTTGCTAATTAAGGTGGTAAATTGGCACTCGTCAACCATGGTACCCATTTACACTAGATTGAGTTCCTGTTAGGTAAACTTTAAAAGTCTCTAAAATGGATTGACGTGGTCAGTACTAAATGTTTACATCACAGTCGGAGTTAAATGCAGGATCAGTGATGAAGATCGAACTACTGTCTCTACCTGTTATATATATGGGTCTCTTTAGTTAGAATATCATTTAACCTTAATTCATTAGCTCACACACACGCAATATCACATAAAAGCTCTATTCATTTACTAATCAGCTCTGGCAATTATAATTCGAAGCGCATGTGTGTGTCTCTTTCGCATTTGGCCCATCTCCAATATTTTCAATCGTTGCTTTAACAAATATTAAACTTTTCGCTCCGGCTTCAGAAGTTATTGAAACTTCTGGCAACTACTCATAATGTTTGCAGAAATGCCAAGACATATATTTGGGATGAGGTATATTACATTTCTTAAGATTAACTTCAGGAAAACCAAAATTCTTAACACCGAAACACTACGCCAAAGTGGCACCATCTTATATCGCAATAGCAGCAGTAATCGATGCAGTGAAATACACTCTCTAAACCAATTAATCAACCACAGAAATAAATAGAACAAATTAAGAAACTTTCAATTATCTTGAAGATTTAAAGGGTAAATGGTGACCGATGTACTTTTATACGACATCTCATTAAACGATTAAAGAAAACTTCTTGAAATTTATCTACGGTGGAAATGTCTCGTCTAATTAACAATGTATTTCAAAGGCAATCATTTAAATTACATTTTGGCTTAAAACATTTGGCCTTTCTAATGAAGACAAAGTGTAAATGCTTATAGACAAAACTAGAAATAACCTGATAGACTCGTCTGGTCAATAATTTAGTTCTACATTCGAAAGCATTTATCAATATTAAAGTGGTTTCCTTGGAAACGATTCATTCACCTAAATTCTTCATAGAATCACTGTAACATGGTCAGATATTTATTACTGAAGTGTTGTTGTTGTCGGTGGTGGGGCAGGATTCAGTTTAAAGACGCATCTTTATCGTAGTCATTATTGTTTAGCAACACAGCTCTGATCCAACTGTGACCATTTCAGATGATAATAAACCAAAGAGGGTGCCTTGACGGCATTTGTGTACCCGTACATGTTTTGCATAAAACATTTTATATGTTATGCGAGGATCTTGTGGCCTCTCAAAGAAAAGATTCGGAATATAAAAATCCTTGCGTATTTCTTCTGGCTCTTCACATTCTAAGTTCCAATCCCGCCGCGGTCAACATCGATCCGGGTTCGTTTAAATGAAGTATCAGTCAAGTATTGACACACTCTATACCCTCTAAATTGCTGGGATTGTTCCAGAGTCAGAAATTATTATTATTATTATTATTATTATTATTATTATTATTATTATTATTATTATTATTATTATTATTATTATTATTATTATTATTTTACGTTCTGAGTTCAAGTTCGGCAGAGGTCGGCTTTACATTTCATCCTTTTGAGATCAATAAATTAAGTACCAGTCAAGAACTGGGGTCAATGCGATCAACTATCCCGCTCCCCTCAATTCCAGGCCTTGTGCCTATAATAGAAAGGATTATTATTATCCTATCTTCTGAGTTATATATGTCACGTCTCAGCTCCATCCCGCAGCTAGAGACAGAACACTTTTATTTCACAGGTGTTATTCCAAGTATTACTGCCAACAAAATACTTCCTATGAAGTTTGGAATTCGTAGCTTTTGATGCCAGAATATTGCTTTCTTTGAGACGGTCCCAAGTACAACGATCACGATAGGTATCACATTCACATTCGAGGCTCTATGGATGCAGATATCATCCAATGCTAGGTCTTGGCACTTCCTGACTTTCTCGTATTTTGGTCTGCAGGTATAGATATGTTGACGGAGGTTCATTCTTAGGATTCCTTCCGCGGGTGAGTGATATCTGGTCGGTTATGTTGTAGTTTTTGTCTGTGTGTAGTGGCATATCCCATATGAGTTTGACCTGATCATTCTCTGTTACTGGCAAAGGGTAGTGCTCTTACCACTTGTTGGAACATCCTAGTCTATACTTTCTAAAAAACTCCCAGTGTATTCACATTGCCACTTTTTCGTGGCGTTTGATTTTTAATTTTCTTTTGGGCTAGTTTTGAGTATCTACTAATTATACGTCTGTCTCAAATGATTTTTCACGTAATCTACACAAAGATGATACTGCTGTCTTATCAGTTGGTTCTTCTTCTTCTTCTTCTTCTTCTTCTTCTTCTTCTTCTTCTTCTAAAAGAGATGGTGAGGTGGGCAAGATTGAAAGGGCTGAGGACAGTCACCTTCCTCTTCGACAAAAACCTCATCAGTTTAATGTTTCTCCTGGAAAAAGTGAGTGTGGAGAGGGAGATATCGCCCTTCAACAAACTTGGTGGAAGGTGAGCAGGAGCGGTGAGTGTAGCTCACCACTCCTATGCGTTAGCGAATACACTTAGGAGAGGACTTATGCCTATTAGCAATAACGGGTAGTGTGCGTTAATCACTACAAAAATCTCAAAAACTCAGATTGTGGTGATGAGAAATACCGATGGTGGAAACTCTAGCGTTTATATTCATGGTTCAGTCCTCCACGATTCAAGGACATATCTGTGTTTATGAGGGTAAGATCGGAAATTTTCGCTCTTAATTAGTGTCCGAGTAAAGAGAGTTCTTCAGTATAATTCTTTTCTCAGCCACATAGAGACTGCATCTCTCACTGCCAGTGGAGTAAATTTTGTACTTTCCCAATGCACTCCACATTATGTTGTGATCTGTGGAGCTTTCTTCCAATGATCATATGCGCCTGATACGGCTGCGACATTTTGCTTCCGCTGAATATTGAAGGAGGACTTGTGATTGCTAAATTTGGTTCTGAAGGGAACATATGTATACTTGAGTGTGTGTGTGTGTGTGTGTGTGTGTGTGTGTGTGTGTGTGTGGGTGCGCGCGCGTGAGTGCGTGTGTGTGTATGTATATATATATATAATATATATTATATTCATATAAATATATAATAAAATATAGTATAATATAGGATAATACAATATAATATACATATTTCTATGTCCGTACTTAAGTTTACCGGCATAATCCGGTAAGAAGATGTGTAGCTTAATGTCAAGCCACTTAACCTCGTAATTCGATAGATGGAGATCAATATCTATTAAGTAGTATGTTGAAATAAGTACATGAGATCGATGTTATCGCATAAAACGCCCTTAAAGGCGGTGCCCCAGAATGGCCGCAGTTGAATGACTGAAACAAGTTACCGAACAAAAGATCGTGTAATGTGTGAAAGAAAAGTGGTTATAGAAGGTGTGATAGTTTAATGGTGTGATATAATATTGTAATAGACTAATGAGGTGTGAGTCAGAGCGCTTGTAGTGTACGATGGTGGGGATGATAGTGCAAGTGGGAGAGGGTAGAGTATATACAAGGAGAGACAGAGTTAAAGAGATAGATAGGGAAAGAGAGAGAGAGAGAGAGAGAGAGAGAGAGAGAGAGAGAGAGAGAGAGAGAGAGAGAGGGAGAGAAGGGGAGTGATTACACAATTGGAGGTGAATAATGTTAGAAGTGGAAGATAAACTAAAGGAGTTTATCTTCTATAAGTCTAGACGTGTAGAGGTTGCAAGCCGGTGTGGACGGCACAGTTAGTACGGTGTCGGGCCATTTAGGTGGGGTGAGGTGAGAGGTAGTCGATACTACAGACGCTTCATTAGCAATGGAAAGAGTGAACGCCATAGACTATTGTGCATATTATCCCTACAATTAAATCAACACGGAGCCAACAAAAGAACTCACATATTCGTTCACGCATCCTGCCTGAGATAACAGCCAATAAACTCC
Source organism: Octopus bimaculoides (assembly GCF_046866305.1). Classification (NCBI taxonomy): domain Eukaryota; kingdom Metazoa; phylum Mollusca; class Cephalopoda; order Octopoda; family Octopodidae; genus Octopus; species Octopus bimaculoides. The sequence goes on from NC_142935.1 coordinate 69,537,381, forward strand.
AAAATGATGCTCTACAACCTTAGAAAAGGATACGTTTGTTACTGTGGTCCAGGTGCAATGATAATAAAACATAACAAAAAAAGTAAAGGTATATTTTCCGTTACGAAAAAGTAAAAAAAAAAGACTGTCAGCTGGAGGAGGGAGAGATTATTGGAGGTTGGCGAGAGAGGTTTTCGGAGGTTGGCGAGAATGATTGTCGGAGCTTGGTGAGAGAGGTTATATAAATATATGAATGAAGTGTTTGAAGAAAGTGCAATAATAGCGTTCACACTCACTGATGGTCGCTCTCAGTAACTACCTTTAGCTTACGGAGTTCTTGTTTGTATAACTATCGAAAAGCAGCCAGAAGGATAGACATATTGTTGAGAACAACTGATTTCTGCTGTATTTCTGCTGTATTTGTGGATATTACACTTTACCCAGGCATTGAAATAAAATCACAGATTTTTTTGAAGAAAGCTTACCTTACTTTGGCAAGAAACTGGGCGACACAATATAGTATGTAAAACTAGACACACCATATCCTGTGTAAAACATATTGAAACACTGAGACAGCTTTGTCTTCTGAGAAAATTAAGGTTGGTGTTTGACCGGCCACAGATTAGGTGGCTATTGCATGACAAGCAATTTTTGGAGACCATGTATGTCATTGTAAAATCAAGTGAGCAAGCAAACCCAATAGAAATTATGTTGATATTGTTTCTGTGTCATGTAATATGATATAATATGATATAATATAACATAATATAATATAATATAATATATATATATATATATATATATATATATATATATATATATATATATATATATATATAGATATACGAAACCGTGTTTTTCTTCATTATATTATCGTACAGAATCTATACACATGAACAGTAGTAATGGTTGTACTTACCCTAACGATATCTTGCATCAAAGAATATCTAAACATCCAGTCGAGTTTTATTTCATCGTTCTCCAGGATGTCCTGAAATGAAATGAAATACATAATATATAATTATGTATGTATGTATGTATGTATGTATGTATGTATGTATGTATGTATGTATGTATGTATGTATGTACGTATGTAGCTATGTACGTTAGATCAATCGGGGTCAGTGCAAAAAACACTTTAAGATTACTGGAAAGAAAAATTACATCGGTTCATGCGAAGGCTATTTAAAAAAAAAATCTTATACAAATCATTTGTCTTCTTTCCAGCACATCAACAAAAGTAAAGCCAGTAAGTTGTAGCTAAGTACAGGGTTTGAAAACCAAATGCACATCACATACAATCAAGTGAAGAATCGTGGAAAGATCCATGCCATATGTAAATGGAACTAAGAAATGCAACTTATGCGTAACAGAAAGATCGAAGAAGTCCACCACACTACTTAATTCCAGAACCGAATTTTTCAATAAATGCAAACATATGGACAAATTTCTTTTGGCGAATTAGAGGACACTACACTCTTCGTGTTGAGCTGCTATCTCGTAGCCTTTGGATGCCTCTCCGTTTAAGTATTTTCTTTCTTTTCTTTCCTTTCTTTTCCGTTTTTATCCATTGTTTGTCTTCTCCTTACACGTTTTGCATCAACGTTTTTCTTGTTCTTTCTCGCGGTTTCTCATGTAACAGCATCCTAATTTTCAAACAAAACATACCATGTCCTCAAAGCCCGTGGATTGCTTGGAGATAAAAAGCACGTTATAAAAACTGATTAACCACGTGTCTTAATGGTCAGAAACTATTAGTAGCACTTATTTTATACAGGCCATATTATATAATTGAGCCTGAAAGATTGCTTGTAAACACAAGGCATGCTGTACAAGCTTGTCTGTTTATTGTGTTTTAACAGCATGAAACTAATAGTAGCTCGAATATAAAACACTGAATATATTGAATCCTATTTATCTCTCACAAGATAGAATACTTTTTTGTTGATCTTACCCTAACGGAACAGTAAATTATAATCGAAGGAAAAGGCAAAGATAAGGAAAAAAGTTTTTAGAATGATTTAACTCACTAGATTTCCAAGTTATCAACATTGGAAATATGCATTAGAGGGGAGTGGGATGTGGCGGGGGAAGTGACAGGAATTTATGATGAAAATAGAATGGGTAATAGAAATCTAAGTATAGCGTAACAAAAAAATTACGATGGATACCATTTCAGTGATGCTTCAATCATATTTATATAATTATATCCAAGAAGTTTCGTCTTCAAATCACATTGTATCAGAAGGTGAATAAAATCTGCACCGTGGCTAGGATCCAGGCAAAGCACTTATGCGGTTTGATACTAAACGATAAAAATGATAAACTGAATGTACAAGATGTTCGGGTTACACTTGACGATATTTCATGTCTCTATTTTCAGGAACAGCTTGATATATTGGTGAACTATCAACGACGTTGGAGAGCATAACGATTACAGTAGAAGTTGAGAAAATGATAGCTGACCTGGAGAACCGGAAGCCACCTGAATGTCGGAAAAAAGTTACACGTATCATGTTGATTCGCACCAAATATCAAAATGCGGACATCACGACAGCTGCTCAATACTCTGTGAATACTTTCAAAACTGTAAGATGTGACATGGGCAGCTGCAACGGAGACTACAAAGTTGTGGTTAGCAGGAAGGGACACAACAGGCGTTTCGAACAGCACTTTAGGTTCCGTTCAGACGGGTCAGTGCTACTAGAGACTGTGGTCAAATCCTGACTGGAGAGGCTTGGTGCTGGAAGGATATATGCGCAGCAGCAGGATTCGATCCCTTGCCATACCTCCTGAAAGAGCCAGAAGTGGTTGTTGGAAGATTTCTACAACTTTATCAGCCCCAATTTAACCCGACTGAAATTTCATGGATTTCTATTTGTGGGGCGCGCTTGAGAAAGACAACACCCATTCTACCTGCAACATGAAGACCGAGCTGATGGCCAAGATCAAGATGATCGAAGTTCTTCCCATGATACAGTTGGAATGCATGTACTATCTTCCGGCGTCGTATTTAGGTCGTGTTGGAAGCTGAGCGCGGATACTTTGTGCAAACAGCTATCTCTCAGACATAATAAAGTTGATACATTTTGAATTCTTAGAATACTTTTATTTTTGGATGAGATATTGTTTTCTTTCCCTTTTATGCAAATTGTGAAATTTAGCCCACATGCTGGAAATAACCTTTTTTACTCTTACTCTTTTACTCTTTTACTTGTTTCAATCATTTGACTGCGGTCATGCTGGAGCACCACCATTAGTCAAGTAAATCGACCCCAGGACTTATTCTTTGTAAGCCTAGTACTTATTCTATCGGTCTCTTTTGCCGAACCGCTAAGTTACGGGGACGAAAACACACCAGCATCGGTTGTCAATCGATGGTGGGGGGACAAACACAGACACACACACACACACACACACACACACACACACACACACATATATACGACAGGCTTCTTTCAGTTTCCGTCTACCAAATCCACTCACAAGGCTTTGGTCGGCCCGAGGCTAAAGTAGAAGACACTTGTCCAAGGTGCCATGCAATGGGACTAAACCCGCAACCATGTGGTTGGTAAGCAAGCTACTTACCACACAGCCACTCCTGCGCCTTTTTTGTTAAGTTTTGGTTGATTAAAAATTTTTCTGATAAGATAGTTAATGATTTATTGTACTGAAAAATATGGATGTCAAAATATGATTTTCTATATGCTAAAAATAGACAAACATCTTTCTTATTAGGGCACATAGGATAAAGTCACCATATATAAACTCTGCATGAAAAGCACTTAGATGGAAACGGTTGGAATGATTTTGATCATAGATCTGCGGAATTATGTTTCATAACAACACGAACCAGATAAGAGTCACTGTATGCTCTCTTGGTTTGTTAGGAATACCAACCAATTCTGCCTGAGATCACATCCTCCATCTTAGAAAAGAGAAGGACATACTGTTCAATACAGTCTTACTCATAAACGTATCTTTTTATCTTTTACTTCTTTTAGTCATTGGACCCGGGCCATGCTGGAGTACCACATTGAAGGGTTTTAGCCGAATAAATTGACCTCAGTACTTATTTTTGAAGTTGGGTAAAGTGTGTGAATCTGAGAGGGGCACATGTTGAATAAAATCATAATTAACTGTTCCTCCTGAAATTTTCTTTTTCCGAAAGCCAGGAACTTTTCAGCATCCCCACGTACACATGCAAAGTGTACCTCCCTCCCCCACAACAGATGTTCATCTGTACGTCTATCTATACATATACACATTCACACACATATATACAAACACTCACTTATGGATATTTATGGTGATGAGGATGTGTGTAATGGTATGTATATATGACTTCGACTGTATGTGCATGTGTATTGGTTCGTGTATAAATGCATGTATGTATGTATGTATGTATGTATGTATGTATCCATCCATCCATCCATCCATCCATCCATCCATCTATCCATCCATCTATCTATCTATCTATCTATCTATCTATCTATCTATCTATCTATCTATCTATCTGTATAAATGAATATGTGCGTGTGTGTAGGTTTATATGAGTGTGTGCATGAATGCATGCGTTATTTCTTTACTACCCACAAGGGGCTACACACAGAGGGGACAAACAAAGACAGACAAACGGATTAAGTCGATTATATCGACCCCAGTGCGTAACTGGTACTTATTTAATCGACCCCGAAAGGATCAAAGGCAAAGTCGACCTCGGCGGAATTTGAACTCAGAACGTAGCGGCATTTCGCCCGGCGTGCTAACGTTTCTGTCAGCTCGCCGCTCGCATGTGTGTGACAACAACAACAACAACAACAACAACAACAACAACAACAACAACAACAACAACAACAACAACAACAACAACAAGAATTACAACAATAAGGTCAATCCAGATGTATCATAAAGAGATTCACCGTACCAAACAGCGTTCATTAATACTGGAAAAGTCACACCGATGTTGATTAATAGGCACGCAT
>NC_142935.1:69547344-69627344 GCF_046866305.1 Octopus bimaculoides
ACTGGAATCAGTGGATTTAAAAATGATGTGCAATCAATTCTATCTGCTTATAGTAGACATGTGGAAATCATTGTTAAAATTTAAGACATCTTTCTTTTGGGGAAAGAAACAGAGACTGTTTGAAATATTAATCAAAGGAGGTGTAAAAACATGTCGGTCGTATGCAGTGGATCTCCATCCGAGTTGAATGGAGGACACAAGAGTATTTTCGAATGTTTGAAAGACGTGGACATCAAATACCTATCCAAGCTTATGCGAAAATCAAGTCGTTAGAAAACTACTAGTCTTTTGGGCAAAATAATTTCATGAAGGAATTGAATCAGCGTTTTCTGTTTGGCTATATAAGTTTGATGTATATTTTTATGGTGTCAACGTTTCATATTCTCGTCACTTAATTGGTTGAGAATAATTATGAAAAAATCTTTGAAATATTAGTAATATAAATCAAATACGATCATTACTAAGTTGATGCATTTAATAGCATATATGCATGCATACATACACTCACACAGACATAATCAATCACAACTGATTAATTAAGAGTTTTTCTTCTTAATCAGGTTAGTTCAAATATGCTTGTAAAATTTTAAACTTTAAACGCTATTTCCCTGCAGTTTACCGTGGCGAAAACATTCTCGCTTGTAGTGAAAGGTGCTTCTCATATAGTTCGTGAAATATACATATACACCTATACACATTTCTCTCTCTCTCTCTCTCTCTCTATATATATATATAAACACACTTGCATTTGACAAATGTATGTATGTATGCATGTATATATATATATATATATATATATATATATATATATAAATTAATACGGTTAAACACAGGTTTATGTGATAAAATCCTATGTGCATTTCCCCATTATGATTGCTTGGTACCATAGAATAGGTGTTCTAAATGTTCAACTTTGCTGATCATCAAGGAATACTATATTAATTCACCTCTCACCTATCTCTTATCTGCCTTTTCCCCCCACCCTTCATTCCTCTGTTCATCTCGTTCCCTACCTCTTAGCTGTATTTATGTATATATTTAGTCAAATTAATTTATTTGATATATTTATATTTTGCATAACTATATCCATTCCATGTAAAATATCATGTTAATATATTGTTCTGTATTATATTTTTATATTATATATTTCGTAATTTTATATATTTGTAATTTATACATTATATACATTTATTTTATTCATTATTGCAAGCATAACTGTGTGGTAAGAAGCTTACATCCCAACCACGTGTTCCGGGTTCAGTCCCACTGCATGACACCTCGAGTAGACAGAAGTTGAAAGAATCCTCCGTATATATACATGTATATATGTATCTGTATCTGTGTTTGTCTCCCACCACACAACGGTGTTGGTGTGTTTACATCCCCATAATTTAGCGGTTCGGCAAAATGTATTGATGAAATAAATACTAGACCGGAAGAATAAGTCATTTGTTCAACTAGAATACTTCAAGGCAGTGCCTCAGCGTGGCCGCAGTCAAATGATTGAGATAAACAAAAGATAAAAATTTCTGCATAATTGTACAAATTAATCACCTATTTCCTTTATGCTTCTCTCACTCTCTTTTCCTTTTTCTCTCTTTCTAATTCTTTTTCTATCTTTATTCTCTAGTTGCTTTCTCTTGTACCTAATGTACTTCTTCCCCTTCCATTTGCTTTCTGTCTATTTCCCTCAATAATTAAAAAAAATGCCTCACCATCGATCCAAGTTTGGATATAGTTATCTGTAACTTAACGCAATAAGGCGTTCCCTGATGATCTGTTGTGATTGTGCATTTAGAAGAACTATTCTAGATCTCCAGACAACTATAATGGTGAAACGCACATAGGAACCATTATATAAAACTATGTTTATCCATATTTCTCTTATATTTGGTCTGTAATTCATAACTAGAAACACTCCTCGATATAAAAAGCTACTCAGCAATTATACAGAAAGCAGACAGAATTATGAAAATCTTCATAGAGTTCTAAACAGAAAAGTAGCAGTCGTACATCTGTTGGTACATATAATTTCTACTATATATATATATGTATATATATATATATATATATAAAAGTTTGTTTGTGTATGTGTGTGTGTGTGTGTGTGTGTGTGTGTGTGTGTGTGTGTCTATCTGTCTGTCTGTCTATATATATATATATATATATATATATATATATATATATATATATATAGACAGACAGACACACACACATACACAAACAAACTTATATACATATATTTGGGCTGTCTGTGTACTATTTGGAAAATATCAATATTTATATCTTTAACAAATCACTATTAAAATTTCTTCGCTTATCAAAAGGAGCATAAAAATTGCTTATTCGACTAACATTAACTTTTTACAGATCTTTGCCAACTTTAATAGCTCTAACCTAAGTAAAAGTAAGTCACATAAGTTGAGCAACCAATACAATTGTTGTAGACTCAATCCTTAACATAGAGTAGTGTATTCCAATGTATAGTGGGAACCAACACTATAAGAAAGCACAACACTTTATTCACATCACACTCATTTAGCCTTCGGTATACCTCCCACACCCACACATTAAAAAACTCCAGTAGATAGAACTTACTAGCTATGCCCTCAAGGGAACTAACGTTTTCACCTGAATTAGAATGATCTACTTTTCTAGAAAGTAGAATTTTCTAATTTAAAGAAATCCTAATAAAATCTTATTTAGGAAACAAAATGCCGTCCAACCATTGTAAAAGTGAAAGCTTTCTAATACGTTTTGCCAAGTTCCTTGCCACAAGCGCAGCTTGGGAGAGGTGGGAACGAGTCGATTCAACTGGTATTTATTTTAACAGCCCCGGAAGGATGAAAGGCAAAGTTGACCTCGGCGGAATTCGAACTTAAACGTAAAGACGGGCGAAATGCCGTTAAACCTTTTGCGCGGCGTGCAAACGATTCTGCCAGCTCGCCGCCTTCATATCCCTTACAAATGGTAAACTCTCTTAGCATTTCACATCAAACATGCACAAGGTTTTAAAGATGTGTAGAGACTTTAAATCTTCTAAATCTCTACATATTCATCTGAATTGGAATTGTCTATTTTTCTAGAAAACAGAATGTTCTAATTTCGAGAAATCTTGAAATATCTTATTCAGGTAACGAAAAAACCATGTAACCCTTGCAAAAAATAAAGCTTTGTAATGCGTTTGTCCAAGTCTGTTATCAACGATAAAGATTTGGGGAAAAGTTTATAGGAAATATTAATGACGCTTTTAAATGAACAAAATCTAATGATGCTTGTTAAAGAGACAAATATTACAAATCTTTCCCAAATATTACACTGACGTCCTATATATATATATATTTATATTAGGTTGGTGCATAATTATTGCGGCTTTTTTTTCAATAAATTTTATGCAACAAAAAATTTAAACTAAACGCCAAGCAGAAATTGATGTAGATGACGATTATGCTCCGGAATAATCATTTAAAGATGTTTTTGTTAAATGTTGTTATTGTTTTTGTTGAATAAAATTTATTGAAATAAAGCCGCAATAATTATGCACCAACCTAATATCTATCTATCTATCTATCTATCTATCTATCTATCTATCTATCTATCTATCTATCTATCTATCTACAGTTGACAACACTCCTGTCACAGTGTGGGACCTTGAAGGTTGCTAAAATGCAAGAAAGTATACTAGTCCCTTAATTTTCAATACTTAATATTTAATATTCAATATTCAATATTTCATTTATTTAATAAGACAATCAATACTTCATTTCATTTTACTAAATATATTATATATTCTATATCCTACATTAATATTATAAGAATATAAATAAAACATAAAGAACAGACAGATTTGGAATTCCTTTAAATAATATATATATATATATATATATATATATATATATATATATATATATATTATTCTTTAAACTTTAGGTTTCTTTATATTTTATATTTTAGAATTTATAATATTCATGCTTATTTATACATAAATTTTTATACGCATATATATTTAAACATATATATATATATATCTATTTTTAGATTTTTATATGTATTCATATTTATATTCCGTATATTTATGTTTTAAACTTTTAAATTTATTATGTTACCATGTTATGTTGGATGTATATCTTTCAAAATATTAAATATTGTTTTCCTGAATATATTATTGATAAGTTCTACGAATTTATTAATGATATAAAAACACATATATACACATTTATTTGCTCAAGATAATTGAGCACTCAACATAAGTTCAGTTATATATTCTTTTAGAATATTTCTTTTAGAATATTACTTATAAAAGTTATATATATATATATATATATATATATATACATATGTACGTGTGTATAAATACATATTTGTGTACTTAAATATATTTCTATTTCTTTTACTTATTTTTCGTTATTATTTTATTATTCCTTTTATCTGTTCCCTTTTTAACAGATTCCTTTATCTTCTCATTATATACTTCCTAGAATGACATCTTTATGATTACTCACCTTTTTCTATCTAAAAGAGACTGCTATATTTATTCTTTGTAAACATACCTTGCTGTCTCTCTACTTCGTCTCTCTGTACCTAAACAGACGAGTCTATTTAGACGTTCTAGAAAAGCGTTCGTATTTAATATCAGTTATTATTTTATTTGTCTCAAGTTTTCTTTTTACTTTGCGATGTTTATGGTTTACTTGATTTTATCCTCATTCTTTTTCATTTTCTAAGTACTCCTTACTTCTTTTTTTTTTATCTATCTTTCCATCTTGTCCTTTCTCCGTGAAGCTCAATGATCCATTCTATATATTTACCTAGCTCTCTATGCCTTACCATACCACTATCAAAATTTTTTATTTAGTTATCTATATGCTTATCTCAGTCACTCTAGAAAAAGTATTCTACCTATCTACCCATCCTTCTCTTCGTAAGTAGACAACTCTCAAATATTCCTTTATAGTTTTTTTTGCAGTTTTCTCTATTAGTTCTCGTGTAGTTTTCTTTTTCACAAAGGTTTTCTCACTTGTTTATCCATTTATTAGCTAAAGATTATACCATCACCAAATGATAAACCTTTATAGCTTTTCGTTTCTGATTGTTACTTTAATCTCTTATACATATCTCTTAACAACAGGCTATCAATCTAGTTTCTATTTCAATTTCATTACAATCTTTAGCTCCACGCTACGAACACTCAATTCTTTCCACTTCCTTTCCCAACGTTCACCTCCCATTTTATTGGGTAATTCTCATTCTTTCTTCATTTTCTTATCAACCACAGTTCCGGGGTTCAGTCCCACTGCGTAGCACCTTGGGCAAATGTCTTACACCATAAGCTTTGGGTCGGCCAAAGTCTTATAAGTGGAATTGGTATAGACGAAAACTGAAAGAAGGCCATCGTGTGCATATATATATATATATATATATATATATATATATATATATATAGTTCAAACTTACTGTATAAAGGTAAACGCGTGCGTTCTGTCGTGTGATACAAACAATATATGAGTATATGCATATATATTTATATGTATGTGCATACCTTCATCTACATGTACATATAGATACATAACTGGGTACATGACGTGGCAAAAGAACATGGACAAAATGATAAACAAGATACAACAAACAAGCAGGCCACAGAAGAACACCAACCCAACCCACACGCGCGTCCGCATAAATCCTTTAGTGGTTTCAATAATTAGATAGTGGTCATGCTGGTCCACTCCTGAAAGAATTTTGTTTTTATACAATATTGATTTCTTTGTTTATTTTATCGTTTATCGAAGCTCAAAGCAATAACACTGGTTTGAAGCGGTGGAGATGCACACACTCATGTATACGCACAAACTGCGTTTGTGTTAGTCGCTTCTCAAATTCTGAAAAAATTTGTTAGATTTGAATGCAATAAAAAAAATTGGAAACTGCGATACTATCATATTTTGTATCGTAAAGTAAAACAAGTAAAACCTGTTAAAAAGATAATTTTGTACAGACAGATATCTATCTGTTAGAAATAATATTGAAATCTCCCCCAAAGTAAAGCATACATTTGAAAAAAAAATTGGAAGAAAGGGTCTCTTTGGATAAATAATTTGAGATATAGAAAAAGGCGGTGGTGGTAACGAGTAGATCGTCTCTTAGCAGGGATTTGTTCTATCAGAGTTCACCTGGAAGTATGCAACATCAACAACAACACTTTATCAAAAAGAACTACAAAGAAGTATTGTGAATTTTGAGAAATGAGTGTACGCTACATGCAGTCACGTGCAAAAGGAATTGGCGAATGACAAATGGCTTATTAGTGCATTTATGAGATGATTTAGATTGTAACGGAAGGTATTTTGTTTAAAATATTCTGAGAGAAAATTTAGTAAAAACAAAATGTTATTTTATATGAAATGCTAAAAAAGAAATAGGCAACATAACTCCTAGTTATCACCAAAGCAATATTCTAAAATTGTATAGTTTTTCAGTGTTAGTTTTTGTTATTCAGTAAATAAACAAAAACAAAAGTGGATATAAAGTCCTATCTGTTGAAAATACTGCCATTGCTTCAATCAAATTTCGAAAATAATGAAGAATTTATCAAAATAACTCATCATTCCGGTGTTTGGAATATAAATTAACATGAAATTTTGATGGAAGGTTTTTAGATCATTTTAAAACGGAATTTGTTTTATACAACCATGGGCGATTTCAGGCAGAGTAGTATCAAAAGGGTGACTCTCAGTTTCACTATAACATTATCCTTAAAGAAGTTTGTTTTCTTCATTTGATGCGAGGTATATGTATCATAAGTTCGGTTGTGACAGAGGTGCATGTATCGAAAATACATCGAGGTGTACCAACAGGAGAATTTCTTGTTGGAGTGGAGAATGATGATAATTTAACAAAGTACTTCAGACACAGAGGACAAAGCAAAATGCTATCAGTTTTTGCGGTTGGAATTCTATCGTCAGAGCTTTGTATAACAAAAACTCAGAAAGAAAAGACTGTAATAAAACCTATAATCAATCGATGTAGGACAATTATGAGTATAGCAACAGTACATCATATGTATTCAGTATTGAAGTTTACTATAGTTGTAGGAAGTTTTCTAAAGAATTACTCTTGCTTTTAAAGTAATTCCCTTGTGTTACCATTGATCTGGTTATATCGAAGCATTAACACCAAACTGAGCGAATTAAGTTAGTTTTTATGTGATAGGTTTTATGTATTTTCATATTCTATTTTAAATCCTTGTCACAGGATTCAAGTGGTGATGCATACATACATATGAATATATATATATATATATATATATATATATATATATATATATATATATATATATATATATATATATATATATGCACACACTTACATACACACATATGCATGTAAGTATATGAGTGTGTGTGTACAATACCGACAGATAGCTATTAATATTTATATATATGAATTCATATCCCCGATCTAATAGCGATTTAGGAAGGCAGCAACAGCAGGTAGTAGTGGAAGGTAGAAGGCATCAGAGCTACAACTGTGAAAATATTGATCACCCACAAGGCATTCTTCAGCTAATAATAGAAAGTGCCAACAGGAAGAGGGCTTCTGCTATTTCCGTCACCTCAAATGATAACAGAAATCATAACGTAAACAATTACAGTAGCCACAACAGTATGCAACCGCAGCAGCAAGGATTGTAGCACTAGCTGTAAGAATGAAACCAGTACTTACAACAGCAACAGGAACAACAACACCAAGAGTGGAAGCAACAGCAACAAAATCAACTCAAGATATAATACTGTCAAGGGGCCACCACATCACAGGCAACGGCAATAAAAACACCAACAGAAAATCCCAAAACAACAAAGAATATACCGTCATGTCACGCGGAGAAAAAAATGGTGAGGAGCCAAAAAGGCAAAAAAGTTACTAATGGAAAGAAAGAAAGAGAAAACAAAAAAGACGCCAACGACAACCCCCTCAAAATTGGGAGATCTGAATACACGAGGAAGCGCTTTTGAAGATGGTGTACCAACATAATCGCAAACAGCAACTATGCCTGTACTATCAGCATCATCATCTCCATCATCGCCACCACCACCACCACTATCACAGAACCCGCCATTACAACAACGATCTGAACTTAATACACATACACAACAAAAATCTCATCTCATTCTACAACACAAGCAAAAAAAAAAAAAAAAAAAATTAAAGAAATATGTATCATTACACGGCTATAAACACAATCAATGAAGAACTAATGTATCGCATACACCAACATAGAAACGTCACACGCAATAACTATATAACATTAACTAAAAGCATTGCAGCACACACACAAATCATCTAAACATCGCAACATACATACATCTTAAAAACTAAACACTGCAGCGTAGTAGAACACTTTAGAGTAGGAGATATAATAATAATAATAATAATAATAATAATAATAATAATAATAATAATGATAATAATAATAATAATAATAATAATGTTTTCTGTATTGTTCATTAGGGAAAAAACAAAAAGAAATAAACCCTAAAAAACTAAAAAAACAACAACCTTTTGTGAACCCTTTTGTGAATAATACAGAAAACATTATTATTATTATTATTATTATTATTATTATTATTATTATTATTATTATTATTATTATTATTATTATTATTATTATTATTATTATTATTATTATTATTATTATTATAATAATATCAAGGCATCGAGCTGGCAAAATCGTTAGAACGCTGGGCTAAATGCTTAGCGGTATTTCAGCTGCCGCAACATTCTGAGTTCAAATTCCGCCAAGGTCGAATTTGCCCTTCATCGTTTCTCGGTCGATAAATTAAATATCAGTAAAGCACTGGGGTCGTTATAGTTGACTAGCTCCTTCCCCACAAAAAAAAAACACGACTAAGGTATGTGTGTAGTCGACATGGTGAAGCAGTACGAGTGTAGCACTTCTACGATTTGCACCAGACTGAAGCAGAATGCGTCAATAAAGTCTATAACGCCAGCCAAGGGCGTTAAAATAATTCCTAGACTGCGAGCATCTATCCATGAAAATATGGAGAGCTGCTGATGGTTTGGCTGACAGAGAAGCACCTCGTAGGAGGCTATAATCTGCGAGAAGGCACGAACTATTTACTCTGATTTGCTGCAGCAGACCCCGGGCGCTTGTACAGACGTGGCATCGGACGAGCCGTTTAAAGCTAGTCGGGGCTGATTCGAGAATTTTAAAAAGTGGACCGGCACCACTCCCTTGTCAGGTATGGTGAGGCAGCAAGAGCGGATATGAAAGCAGCTGAGGATTACCACAAAACTTTTTCCAGAATTATACCAGCCAAAGGATACATCCCCCAGCAAGTCTTCAACTGTGACGACACAGGACATTTTTGGAAGAAGATGCCAAGGAGAACTTATATAACGGCAGAGGAGAAGAGGATTCCAGGCCATAAGCTAACCCTCGCACTGCGCCAATGCGAACGGCGACTGCAAGATTAAGCCACTGCTTGTTAATCATTCGGAAAACCCCAGAGCCATTAAGTCACATAAGATTCTGAAAGAAAAACTGCTGGTTTTGTGGAGGGCAAATCCAAGGGCGTAGGTCACCAGGCAGTTCTTTGTGGAGTGTGTGAATTTGGTCTTTCGTCCTGACGTTAAGAAATATCTCCAGGAAAATAACCTACCCCTGCAAGCCCTTCTCGTCCTGGACAGTGCATCGGCTCACCCACCTAACCTCGAAGATGACATCCTCGAAGGATTCAAGTTTACAGATTCTCTACCTTCCACCCAACACCACCCCTATCCTGCAGCCCATGGACCAGCAAGAGATTTCTAATTTCAAGAATCTCTTCACCAAGCACCTGTTCCGCCGCTGCTTTGAGATCATGGAGACCACAAACCTCACCCTTCGAGAGTTCTGGAAGGACCACTATAACATCGTGGTATGCCTCAGAATTATCGATATGGCCTGGTAGGGTGTTACAAAGAGGACTTGTGGCCTGAGGTTGTGTCTGAAACGGATTTTGAAAGACGCGAACCCGAAGCGGTAGTGGTGTAGGAGATTGCATTACTCGGCAAATTCATGGGCCTGCACGTGGATGAGGGTGATATCAATGAGCTCATCAAGGAGCTCTCCGAGAAACTGACAACGGAAGAGCTAAAGGAGCTACAAACGCAGCATTACTCGGTGGTTCTGCAGGAAATAGGAGGCACAGAGGAGATGGAGGTGGTTATCTCTACCAGTGCGATAAAGGAAATGTTGGGAATGTGGGAGAAACTTTCAGACTTTATTCAAAAGAAACACACAGAAAAAGTTGCAACTGGGCGTGCGACGGCGCCCTTTAATGATACTTGCCTGACTCATTCCCGAAACACTCTGAAAGTGAGGATAAAACAGACCTTATTGGACAGATTTTTATCGAAAACTCCTGCAGATGAAAGTGAGGAAAGCGTGGAGAAAAGGGCAAAAATCAGTGAATAAGATTCAATTATTCAGTTCAGCCTTTCTCCTCCACCTCAGTCAGCACCCCCAAGTCGTTTGATCTCCAAGGTAAATGCTATACATTATACTTAATAAAACCAGTTTATTGCAGTACATTCTATTGTATCGTTTTTTTTTTGTACACAATATTCGTTATTCATAAGTACAATTTTCTTATTTAAAAACACGCAACAAAAAAATTGCGGTGTTTGTTTGGGGGCGCTTGGAACGGATTAATCGCATTTCAGTTCATTCAATGGGGAAATTTGGTTTGACATACGAGTTATTTGAGTTACGAGATCCGTCACGGAACGAATTAAACTCGTAAGTCATGGTACCACTGTATTACATCATGTAAAAAAAATAAAAGTTTTCTTCAGATGAATAAAGAGCAAAGTTTAACACTTAGAATTCTTCGTATAAATAGAGCGTAATGCAAGATGACTCTCCCATCTTGGTTACAGCTATGAGAGTGAATAGCGAATGCTATTTCAAAGTAAATATACACGGTAATAAATTAATGAACTTGTCTAAGGAATTGAAATAGAGGAAGGAAATGAATGGAAACAGAAAGAGAGAATAAAAGGATAAAAAAACCCTTCCATCCACTTAAAGGATATCAAAGGGTTTTAAGGATTAACAGTAAATGGGAGGAGATGTTCAGCCATCATTTGGTGGCATCAAGATAAGCAGGAGAATGAGAGATGGTAAATAAAATTAACATGAGGTGCAATAAAGATGAATGGAATAAATTGAAGGCATGACCAGAAAACAGCAAATGGGGCGCCAAGAAGGTTCATACATACGCTCACATATGTGTGTATACATATATACACACATATGTGCAAACGCAGCCGCATACCGGTAAAATACATTCGTATCACTCGCTAGAATGCATAAAGGATTGCAAAAACTGTATAATTGACATACATACATACATACATACATACATACATTTATACATACATACATTCATACATATACATACATACATATATATATATATATATATATATATATATATATATATATATATATATATATATATATATATATATATATATATATATACTTATATATACTTCCGAACCCGGAACCATGTGGTTGGTAAGAAAGCTACTTGCTACACAGCCACTCCTGCGCCTATATATATATACACATACATATATACAACTCAGTGCATGAATATATGTATTTTTCAATGGGTGGACATAATAACAATGTGACTGAAAGGCCTAAAGTTTCGTGTATACCATTTTTGTATGTACGTACATGTGTGTGTGTGTGTGTGTGTGTGTGTGTGACACACAACACAACATAATACACGCAACACAACACAGACGTTCACACAACACAGTTGTTACCTCGTATTGCTGAACTCCTGAACACTTTCACTCCATGGCAGTTTCCATGTGTGTGCAGAAGGGTGCATGCTGTGTATGATAGTGAGAGTATGCGAGCGCATTTGTGTGGTTGTACGTCTGTCTCATTACTCCCACACATACCCACACGTATGCACACGCACATATGTTTAATTCGTGTGTGTGTGTGTACAGCATAATTATGTCTATGTGATTGATAAGACAAGTTACAAGAGCTAACGACAAAAACGTCTCAGTATATCTCGAGTTTTATTATTTGTTGCCCTTTGCTATGTAAGGGCTGTGAAAGGTTTTTGATAAATACCAAAGTTCTCTAACACCAAGATAGCAGCCACAACTGTTTTACAGATGCAATGGCCTCTGGCTTCACTTTTATCTCTGACATTTACTCACCTCATATATATGATCTTTCTTACTTTTCCCTATATATATATATATATATATATATATATATATATATATATATATATATATATATATATATATGTACATATGTATATATATATATATATATATATATATATATATATATATATATATATATATATATATATATATATATATGTATAAATACACACACATATTCATACATACATTCATACATATTTCTGTATATGTCCGTTCACCAATGTTTGTCAATCTGTCTTTCTGCCAGTATGTTCATATATATATATATATATATATATATATATATATATATATATATATATATATATATATATATGTATACACATACATACACACACATACGTATGGGATCTTTCAACACTTTTACTCTCTAGATTTCTTTAATCTCCATTCAATGAGTCCCTTCAATGAATCGCTCTTTCTATTTTTTCATATTTCACCTGCTTGTAGGTGGATGTTGCAGCAGTTCAACTAAATTGGCAGGGTTCTATATTTAAGAGATGAGGAATTATGTGCATTATTTACATTATTTACATTTAACGGATATTTGTCCTCATTTTGTTTGTTGTTAACACAACGTTTCGGCTGATATACCCTCTAACCTACTTCAGGTGTCTTGGGGAAATTTCGAACATGGGTTCTCATTCCTAAGGTATTTTTCGATGTTGTTGTTGTTATTATTATTATTATTATTATTATTATTATTATTATTATTATTATTATTATTATTATTATTATTGTTGTTATTATTATTATTATTATTATTATTATTGCTTGGAATCGAACTCGGAATCTTGGGTTTAGTAGCCTGCACTCTTAACCACTACGCCATATGCTCGTAGGCAATTATGGAGTGAGTAAAAAAGATAGAAAAATATTAGATTTATAAACCCTAAAATTCACTCCATAGTTGCCCACAGGCATATGGCATAGTGGTTAAGAGCGCGGGCTACTAACCCCAAGATTCCGCGTTCAATTTCAAGCAGTGACCTGAACAATAATAATAACATTGAAAAATGCCTCAGGAATGAGAATCCAGGTTCGAAATTTCTCCAAGACACCGGAAGAAGGCTAGAGGTTGTATCAGCCGAAACGTTTTGTTAACAACGAATATCCGTTGAATGTAAATAATAAATTGGCAGGGATTTGAATTCGGTACCATAAATTTAAAATATGTAAACTTTTTTTCTACGTTCTCAGAAGTATGAGTCACAAAACCCTATTTTTTTTTAGAAATATTGCCTTGTCGCTTTTATATATATATATATATATATATATATATATATATATATATATATATATATATATATATATATATATATATATATATATATATAATATTAATATGAATATAATATATATAGGCATATATACATACATATATGTACATGCTGACATATATATGTAAAGAACATAAAGAACATAAAATACGAAGACAAACTTTTTTATGGGAACAACAAGAAAAACAAATGGAAAACAAGGCAAGTAATATAAAGAACGAACTTTCATCAGTTGTCGGCTGTTTATCTACTCCACATTTCGAGCAATTGACGACAATATGTGCCTTCGAGAAAAAATTTGCTCCCGCAAACCAAAATAAAATTTGGGATTTGTGGAGGGTCAAAGTTGGTAACAAAAACAGGCTTAGCAGCCCTCACTGTTTGTTTCAACGTCCTGATTTTGTTACCAACTCTAACCCTCCCCGGTGAGAAGTTTGCTGGCCAAACGCATGGTTCTGCTTTCAGTCCTGCTGCGTGTCAACTTGGCCAAGTATCTTCCATTATAGCCTCGGGTCAACTAAAGCCTTGTGAGTGCATTCAGTAGACAGAAACTGAGAGAAGCCCGCCGTGTATATATATATGTACATATGTGTGTATGTGTGTGTGTGTGTGTGTGTGTGTGTGTGTGTGTGTGTGTGTGTGTGTATTTGTGTCTGTCTTTTTCCACCACTAAACCGCTAGACGACCGCTGTTGGTTTTTTCCGTTCCTGTTACTTAGCAGTTGCACAAAAGGGACCAATAGAATGAGTAACAGGCTTAAAAGACCCTTCAAAGCGGTGTCCCAGCATGGCTGCAGTTTACTGACTAAAGTAAGTAAAAGATAACAAATAAATGATATACATATATACATAAATACAACCATGGATGCATATAGGCATACGTATATATGTATATATGTTTCTGTATATATACACAGATATACATACACATGTATGTGGGTGTACTTGTGCAAGCACGTTTTGCAAAATGATTGATGATGTTTTACATCGATTTCCGGTGCAACTAAATTATGCACGAAAGGCAAAATTGCTGCATTTTCTATTTTTCTTTAACAAATAGTAGGAAGAAAATCAAAAGAAACCAGTAAACTGTCAAAGACTTCAACCGATTCTATCACTGTTATTTGAGGATAGAGAGAGCGGTTGTACTTAGCTCAACTCCGTTCTCGTAGATTTGCCTTTGCAATTGTTCCAACAAAACAATTGTAATTGGTATTTGTCGGAGGCAGGGAGCTGGTAGAATCGGTAACACGCCGGACAAAATGCTTTGCAGTATTTCGTCCGTATTTACGTTGTGAGTTCAAATGCCACCGAAGTCGATTATGCTTTTCATCCTCTCGGGCTCGATAAATTTGGCACCAGTTGAGTACTGGGGTCAATGTAATCAACTAATCTCCTTGCTCTCAGATATCCGGATGTGTGTGTATAGTAAAGAGAAAGAATTAATATTTATTGGAAAATAAAACAGCAAAAAATAAACAAACAAAAAAAGAAACGCAAACAAAAAGAAACAAAAACAAAGCCGTGTTTATATGTAATCTCAAAGGTAAGAAGTTCCAAAAAGTACTGGTTAGTTAGCTCCAAATATTTGCAGCTCTTCAATACCTCTACCATATATAACACAGAAGAGATGTCGTCTTTCTCAAGGACTAAGCAAGATGATATGCGCTGAAAGCATCCATTACCATTATTCCCCAAAACAGGCACTTCCTGTATTGCCATGGGATAGAAATTGCCCAATTTGGGCGCTTATAATCAGCTATGCTGAAGTTTAAAGTTTTGAAAACTGGTAAAGCATTACGATGTGTCATTGCTCGTTGAATGAGATTGGGACATGATAAGGAAAACCGCAATTAACTTTACAGAACAAATCGTGAACATTCCTCCCTTTCATGGGATTACCGTCCTGATAAAAGACCGACTGATACACACCATTGCTTCAAATGAACTTCGCCGAACCAAAACAAATGTCATCATTGTAAATTATGTTTCCCAAAGATGCAATGTATAATGTTGTTGTTGTTATTGGCACTCCGTCGCTGACGACGACAAGGGTTCCAGTTGATCCGATCAATGGAACAGCCTGCTCGTGAAATTAACGCGCAAGTGGCTGAGCTCTCCACACACACGTGTACCCTTAACGTAGTTCTCGGAGATGTTCAGCGTGACACAGAGTGACAGGGTTGGTCCTTATAATTACAGGCACAACAGAAACAAGAAGTAAGAGTGAGAGGAAGTTGTGGTGAAAGAGTACAGCAGGGTTCGCCACCATCCCCTGCCGGAGCCTCGTGAAACTTTAGGCGTTTTCGCTCAATAAACACTCACAACGCCGGTCTGGGAATCGAAACCGCGATCCTATGACCGCGAGTCCGTTGCCCTAACCACTGGGCCATTGCGCCTCCACAGTATATAATGTATACATCAGGATTTGAAGGTGAAGGGCTCACCGAATGACTTTCATTTCATTCATCTGTCCTAACAAATACTGAACCAGAAAATGCTCTCTCTTAATATCCTACCAGACTCATGAATATCCTTATTTGGTCATAGTGGAAAGGCGATGAGCTCACAAATTTGTAGGTGCTTATAGTGCTATTGATATTTGAGAATCTACTGTGAAAGAATACTTCGACGCAAGTATAGGAAAAACAGATGTGTAAAAGAATGAGAAAAAGATTTGCAGGAAAAGTCAGACGCAGATATAATTTCTTTATTGTCAATACGAATGGGAAGGCTTGCTTGAGATCATTAGTCGACCATAAGCATTATGCTTCAAATTAAAGAGTATCTCGAATGGTGTGTTCAAAATATTTTATAGTAACTTCAACATGAAAGCAAGAATTTGATCGCAAGAAATACGTTAACTTTCGAATATACAAGCAATGGCGAAGAAGGAATAGCTCACGTTGCGGTTTCAAGTTTTTGAAATTATTTGTCAGACGCACTGAAAATGCTTCTTTATAATTTTAAAGACAAGCAATAGACTCTCTGGTCATTGAGGCACAGAGTAAATTCCTGTCAATAAGACCCCGAACTGGTGGAAATTTTGATCGAAATGATTATCATCGTTATATCTTTGTAAACAAGCAATCAAGCGTTAACAAGAGACTTGTTAATGCACAATAGCAATACGAGAGTATAGTGTAGACAATATGTGTAAGAGTTTGACACTAAGCTGGCTATACTTCTTTCGATTCTTTGAGATGTTGAGGTCTTAGAAAATTCCCGAGTCAGAATCACTGGAGAAAGAATAATGTCTTCTCTCTCGTAATCCGTGACGGTAGTCAATTTCAGGAAGACTGGAAAATGATTTTTGTTGGTGTTGAAGTGTGTTTTGCAGGTAATGCGCTTAGCGAGTCGCTAGTAGGAAATGAGCAACTGGGAAACAGATCTCTTGCTGCTCTTTCTTGCATTAAAGTTGACCATATGCTTCAAGGGCGAAACATTATTATGTGACCTCGCATTTGACCCGATTCAATTACGATTATTGATATCAAGTAAATCGATTTTGAACATAAATTCGGATATTTGATTTTTAACCTCTTAATCGACAATTCACTTCTGTACCACAACGGCAAGTAATTTATATAAATAATAATTTTTCCTATGTACATATGAACTATAAAGGTTTTAGAATAGAGGAAATAAGAATGAGATAGTCTTCATGCCGTTCTCTAAAACACTTGTGTTGTCAATAGAAGGCAATTTCAAATGGTTTTCTAAAATGGTAACTTTAGTGAAGTGAATTGATGAAATGCAAATTGCACTACGCTTTGTAGTTTTTACTCTTGTTGCATAGCCCAAGTTCAGCCCGATCAAATAGACATAATGATCAAAGGCCTTCCAGCCATGACCATCCTGTATGCATCCAGAACCACGTAAAGCAACGTAACCTTTTCTAAGATGTTGGAGATGTGACTTAAGGGAGAATTGGTTGCTACTTCTCTTATGTCATATGACTACGTAGAACCGTCCTCCTTTTAATGCTATTCTTTACAGTGTAAGGTTACTATAAAATATAATAATAAATCAAAACTGATTTCTATTAAAATCTCTTTAGTATTGGTCTATTATATAGGCTGCAAATGGCAATAAATATCTGTGGGAATAGAAGCTATTACTATGACTGGTACTTTATTTTATTTACCCTGGAGTGCTGGAAGGTGAATATGTCTCTGTATTGTTTTAATTCAGTAGAACTAAATTTAATGTTATTCAATGCCAAACTATTTCCAGAAGTATGAATAATTTTAAACATCATTAATTAGCAGATAATTAGATTAGATATCAAGATTATATTTGAATATTATAGGAAGAAAACTTACAATGGACTTGAATTATATTAACGACAAGTATTCAAGGCTGTGTCTTTTTGAATGCTTTCACTATTATTAGACAAGAGATATATTTAGAATCAAAGAATTATTGATGTTACTAGATTTCTCTCTCGTCAGCAGAGCGTTTAAAGAAATGGCTCTATTTATGGTTGGCGTAAAAGAATAAGAATGATGTTCGTATTTTTATACAGGTTTTTGTAAAGGAAATTTCTCAGATCTTTTATGTTTCGACGATGTATATGAAGATACTGCCGAGTATCGCAGAAACTGTGGAATAACGAGCTAAAAGTTTGCAGAAATGGTAAAACATGTTAAATGCATAATATTGCTTAATTTTATTCTTCTTACGTTCGAAAACCTATGGCAATTCTGTTTCCCTTTCCGATTAATTTAACCGACTATAACCATAACCATTCACAACGAACATTAATCCTGTGCTTCATTATAAGAAATTATGGTGTATGGGACGTGAACATGAAAACAGATATTACCTTAGACTTAACGCCTATTTCCATATCACAATCGGTGGAAGTGATAGATAATCTCCGCTGATATTTTTAAAAGCTGAATACTTTGTATGTAAAATATATTTTTTCAAAAAATAAAGTAAGAATCGCACAAGTGTTTTACTGAAAATAAGGAATTTAGAATTTATTGTGAATCGAAACCTTCTTTCTAACACTTCCTGTTTCCTGAGTGTCAAGTATTACGTAAATCCATTGATTGTTTGAAAGATAAGGGGGTGTTCTGAGAGAAAAAATAAGCCATCTGCCAATAACGATAAAAATGTGTTTTTCTGACTTCAGCTGATATTATTACACTTCATAGAGATCAGCAATATCTTTAGGTGTTGTCGTTGTAGATCTTTATATCCTTAGACAAAAGAAATCAATACAATACACGTGTTAAACTCTCATAGATTGACATAAAACGATGGTTCATTGTAGTTTTTGTGGTTTTTGACAGGTTGCTGTTGTTTAGTCCAAATCGGCATTGATCAATTAGACATCCCAGATGTCGCTATCTGATTTATTTTTCAGGATTAATATATCCAGAACTTTATTATCCAATATACTTTAGTTTAAGGACGGTAGGATGTAATTTGAAGGAAATTCGGTTGCTATTATGTAACGGTTCCCTCGATGGCTCACGTGTTCCATACCAGGTAAACAAAAAGAGTGTAAATACCATAGTGGATGTACAATCTCATAGTCAGTTGAACCTATGGTGGAGGGACCGTCAGTGAGTCCCATAGTGGAGGTATAGTCTCTTAACCGTATGAGTTTGCAACACAAGTTTAGGTGCTGTTCTAACTATTGTTTACATAAAATAATGAAAATGAGAAAATCTCAGTGATTGGCATGGGGTCTGCTATCTGATTTGTTCTGGATTCATAACATGAGAAAAAGAAGTCTTTAGTGTTCCAGTCCTCTACGCTCTGAGTTCAAATCGCTCCGAAGTCAACTTTACTCTTCATGCGTTCCTGCTCAATAAAATGAAATATCATTCCAGAACAAGGAACAGGTGAAACTATTTCGGTTCGAGCGAGATACCTTGTGGTATCTGTTTCAACTCTGTGTGTTCTGCATTTTTAAGTGTCAGACTTACACCAATTACTCGGTTTAAAGCTACCACCTGGTCCTTGGGTCTCTGTAGAAAAGTTCACTTTGTTCTAAGCAATCGCACCAGATCTCTGATTTATGTATAACTCCTAACGGAAGCCACGAAAATCCAAAGGTTGTATTTTAAAGGAATAGGATTCTAATCTACCTTCGCTAACTAAATGGTGAAAAAATTATTAGAATTTTGAAGGATTTAGAGCAAAAAGAGTGATATTAAATATCTTGTCAAAAGACAACACATACTTTTACTCGCTGAAAGCATACAATGGCTCCCAGGCAATTCGATTTTATTTCTATCGACTGTTGTACTCTGTACAGTGTATTCGCAATATATATTAAAAGTGAACTTTGATATGTTCATGAATCATCTCATACAGGTATTAACTTGTCAGTAGTTTGTATTTTAATTCTTGAAGAGATACGACCTCATTTACTGTATGTAGGATGAAAAAGGCAGAAAAGAAATCAGTATTAAAATTTTTGTTTTTAACTTTAGTTCTAAAGTTTCAATTCATTAAGAAATCGTTATCATTTCATTTTAACACAAACTCCGTCACAACTCACCAATCAAAAAAATTAATAACTATTTAAATTGGAAGCTAATGAAACGAAAGACTTAACCAGTTGAAATAAGTATAACGCGGCAATTATGTAAAAGAATATATAAGTTGGCAATAAGAAAATCATTAAAAATAGATTTATACCCAGGAGGCATTTCTGATGGAAATTTCGATATAATTTACCAAAAATTCTCCAAAGTAACAAGAAATAAAAATAAATAAATGCTTGAGATATATGGATATAATTTAAAATAGTGATATAGGAGATGAGAAGTCAAAGAATATATGAGCTGATAAATTATTGAAATAATGTAGATACATTCATAAATATTATAGATTTTTACCGATACGAAAAGAGAGTTCGAAGATTCACGAAAGGGAAACAAAATAAAAATACTAATAACAAATAAGCAACTAAAAATTCTAAAATAGCAAAGAAATGACTTCAGGGAGGTGGCGGAGGAGGGGAAAGTTGAAGAAGAAAAAGAACAACAATAATGAGAGTAAGAATAAGAAAGAGAAGAGAACAGGCAAAATTAAGAAGAAGTAAAAAAAAAGGAAATCAGGTCGTTGCATGCAATCAAGATAAAAGATTTTTTCCTTCCTGAAATACCGCTGAGAACTTTATTTAGTACGTTTCCATTGAATCAATATAGCTAAATTGTCTTTTATAAATTATTTCTTTAGTTTAGATCTTAATCGAAAGTAAAATGAGTATAAAGTTGACATAATTTTATTTGGAGATTCTTAATTAAATTTATCAACCATGTTGCTGTTGGTGATAACAGTGCTAATATCTGTAAAACTGTGATATGCGTTATACTGTAATATCGGTAAATATGGTAATAACTAATTTATAACACCGATACTATGCAATAATTCACCTCAAGATGGATGTTACTGAAAATTATAGCATTTTCTAAGAAGAAATGACCACTAGCATTAGATATGGAACTGAAAGCTGATTCTTATGAGATTAAAAGCATAATTTTTAAAAAAATTAAATGCTTCAGTAGTTGTTTAGTGTAGCTTATAATTTTGATCCCGTTCACCAGAAGTTGATGTAAGATAGAAGTAAGGTGAGGAGCATCAAAGTAAGACGCCGTATTTAATTAAAATGAAGTTATATGTGGTAAAAAAAACAACAACAAAGGGTTTGATGGATGCAATAAGACAGATAAATGGTGATTGTGCTGTCGTTTCTGGGTCAATAAAAAGCAAGTAGTCGATGCATTTCAAAATATATTCAAACGCAGGTTTAACCATCTAGTGAAGAAGTTTGCTTTACAACCATGAAGTGAAGAATTTTGCTTCACAACCCTGTAGATCCATTTGGATCTCACTGTGGAGTAGATTGGAAAAAATGTCAACTATTACTATTGCAGTTTCGGTTCGAGTTAGAACTAGTAAAAGGATTCTGGTATCTGTGAAGCAGACTCTGTCTGTCTATATATCTCCCTCTCTCTGTGTCAGTCTCTCGATACACAGACATATGTTCATACATGCTGCGGTGTGCATAAATATTAATTATTTAAACTTCACCCCTGAGAAGCATATAGTGTGCAGATTAGCCTAGTTGTTACAACCACTTTCAAGTTTGTGTTTGCTTTAAATAGCTACCTACAGTAAGTTTTATTTGTAGGTAGAAAGTGGGACCGGTGTGCAACAATGCCTTCAAGAGGAAGGTCCCGAAATGGTTCGCATTCCCTCTTAATGAAACCATAAACTTACATCTGGTATGTAAAGCTTTCAACTGGTAGCACATGCATCTGCAAATTGTTTGCAATATGTATATATATATATATATATATATATATATATATATATATATATATATATATATATATATATATATATCGGCAAAGGCTATAGACAAGTACACAAACACACGCACACACATACAGTGATGATGCATAATCTAGTGGTTAGAGTGTTGGGCTCGCCATCGAAATGTTGTGGGTACAATTTCCGGACTGGGTGTCACTCCATTTTACGTTGTTCCAGTTTATTCTACTGTAATTAGTAGTAGTTGTGCTGCATTAATGATAAGGGGGTTGAGAGAGCGTCTGTGTCTACACAGACTTTGAAAACAATTTGCGAAATCATGGTATGTGTTTGCATACATAAATGAATTCCAACTGAGTTTTCTTCTATCAAATCTTACAATTAATTAAGGGAAGGCGCGTGGCTTAGTGGTTATGGTGTTCGGCTCACGATTGTAAGGTCATGAGTTCAATCCCCGGCGGTGAGTTGTGTCCTTGAGCAAGAAATTTAATTTCTCGTTGCTACAGTCCACTCAAGTGCCAAAAATGAGTTGTACCTGTAATTCAAAGAGCCAATCTTGTGAAATTCTGTGTCACGATAATTCTCCTTGAGAACTACGTTAAGGGTACACATGTCTGTGGAGTGCTCAGCCACATACGAGTTAATTCCACGAGGAGGCTGTTCGATTGGTAGAATCAACTTGAACACTGGTCGTCGTAACCGACGAAAAGACAGGCCAAGGTATTAGCCAAAGATAGGAGACGTTTGTTCAAAGTGCTGCACAGTGTGATCGAAACCGGAACCATGCGATTGAGAATCCTACTTAAAAGAATACTAAATAAGAGGTCAGTAAAAGAGGAGCAGAGTCAACATCAAATTGTCACCTAACGATATTATTGATTCCAAAGTGAAGTGATTGTCACAAAGCATGTAATGACATTGCCAATAGTGGTTCATATGGTTTATCTGTCAAAGTACATGGAAATTGTTTTAACGGAGCACTCAACTTTAATTATAGAAATAACAATAGCAGCAATATCTCAAACAAAAAAAGTAAAAAAATTAACAAAGTAATTAAGAAATAATGACAAAGTCAACCAGAAAATAACTTGACTTAAAATCTAAAATTGCTTAAACTCAACTTTCATTTGTGTGTGTATAAATCAGAGAAACTATGTTATGTTAAAGACAAATGAAAAGCTTTTTATTTTTCTTACAGCTTCTAAATGTAACACGAGAATCTATCCATTTGTGGAGAGAAAACAAATTTAATGAAAACTCAAAAACAAACACACAAAAAAGATCAATTTAATGGATTTCAAGTTTTCTTCTGACTAAATAAAGTTGTTGAACAATCCTAGAGTTTTCGTTGTCAAATAAACATTTTAGCATCTCAGATTTTCAAAATAATTCCACAAATATCAATAAATTTAAAGAATTCAGATAGCTTGATATTTTGCGATATGAACGAAATTGTTTCGCATATTAAATTAATATCAATGTTCAGGAACCTCTGCATGGCCGATCGACATGCTAGGAAAGGCAGTGAAATTTTTCTCAAATCGTGCCGCAACGTCTTAAAAATGAAGACCACATAAGACTATACAGTTGTAAAAAGACTGGACTGTCTTGGCTGCAATGTTTTTGGTTGTAAGTCGAGAATGAATAGAATTGACCTGAGATTAAACAACATGTGAAAGAACCAGCGTGGTTGTTCTATCTGCTAGGT
The DNA here is from genome assembly GCF_046866305.1 of Octopus bimaculoides. Lineage (NCBI taxonomy): Eukaryota > Metazoa > Mollusca > Cephalopoda > Octopoda > Octopodidae > Octopus > Octopus bimaculoides. Next base: position 69,570,900 of record NC_142935.1, read on the forward strand.
ATAACAGCCAAACTAAATCTGTATTAAACAGATAAGAAACGGATTGCTATGGTCTGAGAAAAATTTAATAAAAAACAGGATGGTCACCACTTGATTGTTCTTGGTCATAGGTTGGTTTAATCAGGTCTGATGTGGAGTTAAATAAAAACAATAACCATCATCCACAGATTGTTCTCTTTCTTTTCTAAACTGACATTTTGTTTTGTTTAAAATTATGTAAAATATTTTATTCAGTCTAAACAAAATATCTTCTCGGTGTTGCTATTGTTCTTGTTGCCATGATTATGCCTTCTATAAGCTTCACTCATTCGATTCCCAGACCAGGCGTTGTGAGTGTTTATTGAGCGAAAACACCTAAAAGCTCCACGAGGCTCCGGCAGGGGATGGTGGCGAACCCTGCTGTACTCTTTCACCACAACTTTCTCTCACTCTTACTTCCTGTTTCTGTTGTGCCTGTAACTCAAAGGGTCAGCCTTGTCACACTGTGTCACGCTGAATATCCCCGAGAACTACGTTCAGGGTACACGTGTCTGTGGAGTGCTCAGCCACTTGCACGTTAATTTCACGAGCAGGCTGTTCCGTTGATCGGATCAACTGGAACCCTCGACGTCGTAAGCGACGGAGTGCCCACAGCAAAGCTTGACTCATCAAACCTAAAAACAAAGTATTCCATCCCACATATCTTTACGTATTTCATACTTGTATCTAGGACAACGTTTTCAAAAGCGTACTTGCGAGATTTTTCAAAACGACAGTTTCTATCTTTCAAATTCAACTCATAAGGCATTGACCGACCCGAGGCTACAGTAAAAGACATTAAGACATTTAGAACTAGTTTGTTTCAAAAAGAAATTCGTAACTATGCATACAACCACAACTGTGCTAACGGCTAATAATCTTATCTCTTTAACAGACCTACAGCGATTTGGTTTGCTTAAGAATAATTTCAGAATGCCCTAAATATCTTACTGGTCAAATATAGGCGCAGACGTGGCAGTGTGGTAAGAACATTGCTTAGCAACCACATTGCGTGGCAACTTGAGAAAGTATCTTCTACTATAGCTTCAGGCCGACCAAAGCCTTGTGAGTGGATTTAGTAGACGGAAACCGAAAGAAGCCCGTCGTTTATATGTGTATATATATCTATGTATGTGTGTCTTTGTGTCACTGTTTGTCCCCCTCCACTGATTGGCAACCAGTGTTGGTGTGTTTACGTCTCCATAACCTGGCGGTTCAGAAAAAGTAACCGATAGAATAAGTACTAGGATTAAAAAGTAAGTACTGGGATCGATTCATTCGACTAAAAATTCAGGGAGGGGCTCCAGTATGGTCGCTGTCTAATGTCTGAAACAAGTAAAAAATAAAAGACAAAAGATAAATGGAGCAGATTATGGAAAACATCGACAAAATTATTGATTTTCTTTCATTTCATTCCACTGTATTGTCAGATTATCTATACTGGCTGTAGGCATGCCTGATGGCCGATTGAAGATTGTACGGAATACCGCCGTAGCTAGCAATTTAGACCTGGTACCTAAGTGAAATTTGAACTCAGAGCATAAAGAACTGGAACAGAAGGTACAAGACATCATCTCATCCGAAGCTCTAGCAATTCTGTCAATGAACTACCCTTCTATGACACTATTTATTCCCCACCCTGAAAATTTGTAAACCAAGCTGACGTCGGTGAGATTTGAACTCAGAATGTAGTGAGACAGAACATACTGGAAGACATTCTAGCCAACATTCTTACGGCTCTACAAATTCGCAGCATTTAAATTGTTGGTTTGAGGAGAAAGAAAATGATTTTCGCAAAAGTATAAACATTATTTAATGAATCAGTTAAAGTTATGCAAAATTAATGGGCTCATCTGTGATATTAAACGTTATTTAAAGATTCATTCAATTAGAATAATATTTTTTCATTGGGTCTCTGATCTCTCGCTTTCTCCTTAATTTATAAATTATTATTCAGTTATACGAATTTATAATTAATGGATTTCACCCAACAATACAAAGATTATTTAACGAATTATTAGTGAAAATAATACAGGGTGTTCGGGCTAAATTTGACAGTTTTCATAAAAGGAAAAGAAAACACAATATTCCATTCAAACATAAAAGTATTAAAAACAAATTTTAAAATATCAACTACATTATGGCTGAGAGATAAAAGCTTACTTAAAATAAAAACTTCCGACACAACCTTAAGACGGCTCCGGAACCTGACGCATGAGTTCCTCAATGTGTCCCTGGGAAGATCTTCAAACACCTTGATCTCGCCATCAATTCGGTCTTGTTGATGCAGGCAGAGTGGTTGGTGTCTTCCTCAACCGCTCCCCACGCATAGTAATGCATCGAATTGCAATCGGGCGAATCTGGAGGCCAGAAATTGGGTTGGTGAAGTTATAGAAATTCTCCAATCACTTCTGACTCTTTTCGGAGGTGTGGCAAGGATCTGAATCATGTTGCCAAACATATGACCTTCCAGCAGTGACCCTCACCAGCCAGAGTTTGATCACAGTCTCTAGCTTCACGTAGCCATCTACATTGGGCCTAGGGCCATGTCTTGTAGTTATGGGATGAGTTTGTAGTCTCCGTTACATGTCTTCTAGCCTTTACAGTGTTCATAGAGCATTGAGGAGCAGTCATGATGTCAGTATTTTGATACCCGGCGCGAATCATCATGAGACAGGTAACTCTTTTCCATTATTCAGCTGACAAGGAGGATTGGTTTCCAATTCTCCGTATCAGCTAGCTTCTTCTCAACTACAACTATAATCTTCATGCTCTCCAACACCGCTGACTGTTCAACAGCACATGAAAATTTCTTAAAATGGAAACATAAATATCGTCAAAATTAGCTCGGACACCCTGTATAAATTTAATGGGTCTCAGCGAAAATCGTCCCATTCTTAAATTAAATGGAACAAGTCTGGAGTTAGCGAGAAGACCTATATGTGCTCATTGGTTTTGAGTGTAATAAAGCCACGCTTCCCTTAAATAACTTTAAATGGTTGGTAGAAAAGAATATGGCGGCAAGCTGGCAGAACCGTTAGCACGCCGGGCGAAATGCTTAGTAGTATTTCGTCTGGCACTACGTTCTGAGTTCAAATTCCGCCGAGGTCGACTTTGCCTTTCACCCTTTTGGGGTCGATAAATTAAGTACCAGATACGCACTAGGGTCGATGTAATCGACTTAATCCCTTTGTCTATCCTTGTTTGTCCCCTGTATGTTTAGCCCCTTGTGGGCAATAAAGAAATAAGAAAAGAATATGGCACATTAAATAACTTAGTTTGAGATACCATATATCATAAAATAAGACGAGGTGGTCACGGCTACACTTGCTTTGACAAAATGTCTACTCAGTCAGAGTTGGCCTGTCTCTAAGACACAACAATAATAACAAAAGCAGCAGTAGCTGCAGTAGCAGTAGTAACAGTAATATAAAAGCTAAATATTTGATCATCTCACGTTTTTAACTAGAATAGGCGGTTATGCAAGACAGAACAAGAGTAATTTTTCAGGAAATATCAAATAGAAACGACACCAGATATACACAAACACGCTGATATATTCCTGTATTTTTCAACACAGATTTCACTTAAGCCTTTCAAACATTTCCTAATTGCATCGAAGCTACGAGTAATAGGTTAAATTGCTTTGTTGCAAATGGTGTGAAATAGCATTTAAGTGAAAACCCCCCAGAGTGGTCAACATTTGTTCTTTCAGGTTAAGTATTCTAGCTTCGTTCATAAATCTAATATTACATTAAGAGAAACTATCAGACGAGACTAAATCAACAACAATTCCGCAATCAAGTGTTTTAGGTTATTTAGATGGAAATATCGGTTCCTGATTTGTAATACATTTTTGTTGTTATCTCAGGAAAATATGTTTATTTGTATCTCTAAAATGATTTATAACTAAAGAATTGCACGTTTTTCCTAGATATATTCTCTGATAGCTTTTACTTTCAAACACAATATCTATGTATCAGAACGAATTTAGTTAGATGGTAGAATCATAAACCAACCACAAACTTACAAATATACTCAGATATACTCACACAAATATATGTACATATACAAACACATAAGCAAACATATAAATGTACACACACACACACACACACACACACACACACACACGTATGTACAAACAGATATAGAAACATACATACACATAAAAGAATTTGGATAAAATTGCAATAGAAAACCTTTTTATTGGGACAATAATTCAGAGCCAATGTTTAAGTGGATATTTGTGTTTTGATTCAGAAATTCTCTGTTTGAAATAAATGTTTTCAACTACGACAATAGGCAATACACACAAACATACATCTCAAAACAGAAGACTGAAACAATTTGGTATACATACATTCATTTATATACACAAGCATTCATATATCTATATACATATATACATGTATGTATAAATACCATGATATATATATATATATATATAAGCATATACATGAAACATACTTACGTACAAACAGACACACATATACATGTATATGGCACGTACAAACAGACATATATATATATACACATGTGTATGGCACGTTCACACGCTCTAATAACAGTGTGGTAAGTAAAGCAAAAAGTAAAATTTATGCTTAGAACAACACAGATGATCAAATTCACAGCAAGACCAGCTTAAATGACCAAATTTATAATCAGAGCAATAGAAATAACTGGAATTTATAGATGGGCCAGCATAAATGGCCAGAATAATTTTCAGACTTAGGTAAATGAACTTATTCGTAGTTTGAATGAGTTAAGTAGTTAATTCGTAGGTAAAGCAGTAAAATTAATCAGGATTCATAGACAAACTTAAATGGTCCGATCCATTGATAAACTGGTAGAATTAATCTTAATTCATAGCCAGTATGATTCGTAATTAGACTAATATTGGTATGCATACGCACATTTACGCACACACACACACCTTTTTGTATACAGATATGCATGTATGAATATCATATACGTTTACATATACATAATACTTAATTACACACAAACACATTTATACATGCACACACACTTACACACACACACACACACACACACACACACACACACACACACACACACACATACTTAACTTTTAATAAATTATTTTTCTCGTAATTATGTAACGAGATTATTTTACACTGGGAAGCTGCTGTGATATCGGCACGAAACGAATCAGTAGCAGCACAAATTTCTGACGGATAGGCTGGGAAACGCTTTCCTGGTAATGCATGCTGAAGAAGCTATGGCATATTATGCCAATGCAGAAACTAGTCCACGTAAATCCATATACTTAAATGTATGTAAGTAGATTGCCAACCAAATTTGCCTTCGTTTGATTTCTGTAGTTATTACAAGTGTATTTTTTGGCGATTCAATAACGAGTTTTGACTGTTATTTCAAGCAGGTAGACATACTTAGTATGTCCTTTGATTAATTTTGATTTTATATATATATCATATGTATGTATAATAACGGGATCAACATAAATGTCAAGATTCATAAATAGAGAACAACACAAGAGACTAGTATCTTAGAACAATAGAAATGACCGAAATTGCTAGTTAGGTCACCGCAGTTGGTCAGATTCGTACTGAAACGAAGACAAATGATGAACTTATGAAATAGCCAAACACAAAAGAAAAGAATCATATATTTTATCTTGTTTCAGTCATTAGACAGCGGCCATGCTGGGGCACTACCTTAAACTGAATCGACTGCAATACTTAGGTTTGTAAAATCTTGATACTTATTCTATTGGTCTCTTTTGCTGAACCGCTAGTTTATGGAAGACGTAACTACAACAAAGGTTGCCAAGCGTTAGATGACAAACGCAAAAGCACGCATGTTCGGATGCACGCATTCACACACGCACGCACACATACACACACACACATAACCTTCTTTCAGTTTTCGTCTACCAAATCGATATACAAGCCTTCGGTCGGTCCGAGGCTATAGTGTAACATATTTGCCCAAGGAGCCACGTAGTCAGTTGGATTGAACTCAGAGCAATGTGGTTGGGGAGCAACTTCTTACTACACACCTACACCTGCGTCTATCTTTTATATTTTGCTTGTTTTATTCACTGGACCGCGGCCATACTGGTACACCACCTTGAAGGGTTTAGTCGATCAAATCGACCTATGTACTTATTTTGAAGTCTGGTACTTATTCTATGTGTCCCTTTAGCCTGGCCGCAGTGAAATACGCACACAGAACGCAGAGATTCGGAAACAACCCGCAAGACGTCCAGTCCGATGCGCTAACGACTACCAGTTCGTCGCCTTAATCTCCACCACTTTCTAAAACTTAACGACTGATGTCCAACATAAATTCATTAATTTGGCGGTGGATTAGCAAAGTCGCTAAACACCGGAAAAAATACCCCGTGGTACTTACTTCAAATCCCACTGAAGTCAAAATTGACCTCCATTCCGCCGTAGGTCGAAAAAAAAAAATAATGTACCAGGCGTGACCGTGGGTGATTTAACCAACTGTTCCTTCCCTTAACACGTTGCCTTGTGTCTATCTAATGAGAATAATTAAATTATGTACCTGCGAAAGAAACGCGCTGGTGTGTTTTTAAATGGTTTAATATGCTAGTGTCTAACATAATGTTTACAAAGTCCAATGAAATAAGATTTAAAGAAAATACTGTAAAACTAACGACAGAATCAAATGCGAAAGAAAAACAAACTTTATAAACATTAACGAAACTAAAATCAACAAACTATAAAAATAGAAAAAAGGCGGATATTTACAGTCAATATAATCAATTTGATTTTATTGATTTCTGGACAAAATAAATGACGATCGGAAAAGAAATTGATTGAAATTTAAATGATGAGGTGGGGTTCAATTTTTAAAATAAAATGAGTCCGGATTTATCAATCAGTGAAGGATGTATAACATTTTGAAACCCACGTTAATTATTCACATCTAGCCATTTAAGTATCATACTTATATCATTCATATGTATATACACTATTGAAAGCATGATGCTGTGGTTTACGTCAGAAAAAAAAAATTATCACAAACGTGGTATGTAAAAAACGCAAAACGAGACGAATCGAAATTGTTCTAAGTGTGATGCAAGAGAATATCAGATATATTTCGAACTTTTTGGACTTTGTCAATGACGTGTACGTACTGTCCACGTGCTTTGACGAAATTTTCCCATTTCAATATATAGGAAACAATGAATTACACATTCACTGCTATTGTAAATAGCCATCGGGCTGAGTGAAAACCCAGTGTACACAGATGAAAAAGGATAAAATTAAAATATTTATGTTCTATACTTAACATACAAAGCAAACCACAGCAGCATGCCCTTTAACAATGTATATCCAGTATGATACATTGATAGCTATTTTATTCTAATACTGTCTGAATTGCGCACATCGGATTTTTTATTCAACCCAGCGCCTATTCGCAACAACAGTGAATGCATAATTCACTGTCTCCTATATATGGAGGGACAAATTATGTCAAGACACGTGACTAGTGGGTACTTATTATTGATAAGGCCTCAAAAGGACGAAATATTGCTGGATTTCTTGTGAATTACTACTAAGACAATTCCAATTGTAAATTACTGCTAAGACAATATGTCTATGAAGAGATTTTATCCATAGGATGGCTATAGTATCATGGTTCTCAACAATGTATATACATTGCGTTTGATATATAGATAGCTTTTTTATTTGCTGCTGTTTCAATCGCGTACACTAAATTTATACTAATACAACTCTCTCTCTCCCTCCCTTTGCATATATGCATACATGTACATAGACATACATACAAACATATTGATATACATCTATATATCTATCTATCTATCTATCTATCTATCTATCTATCTATCTATCTATCTATCTATCTATCTATCTATCTATCTATCTATCATCATGGACGGACGGTAGACACATCGGCTCCCATGTAAGTTGCATTTTTCACCTCTTAAAAGACCTATTTTGTTTTTAAATTTTGTATAAGTTGTGTATAACACAAAATACTTCGTGAATATATATTTTTCAAATCGGAAATAGCTCTATTTAGAGCCTTATTTCCAAAAATTCAAAAACATCTTCCTCTATCCTAGCCATATGCTGTAAAGCAAATATGGCTATGGTATACAACAAGGCCGATTTCCCGCCTCTAATGCTAGAAGCGAAAGAACTTAATGCCGTTCCGCATGAACGCAGACAGGTGATGGAGAAGAGCAATGATTCTGAATCTACTGCTGCTGCCTCAACCACCATCACGTGTAAAAACTCTGCTGCTACAGCAGTCTTGCCTGCCACCGTCACCAGTGAAAACAACAACAACAACAACAACAACAACAACAACAACAACAACAACAGCAACAGCAACAACAAGGACACAAATGTCCTTGCTAACAAAACCACTGTCCTCACCACTGATACCACCACTACCGCCACCACCACCACAACAAACATGAACTTTGCCGAGGCTTTGAAGCCCAGAAAAAGAATATTGAATATATCGAAAGAGAAATTACTCGCATGCAAAAGCATGCTAAGTAAAAAGGACGTTACAGTCCATCTTCAAACACCTGCGGTCTTTAAAATAAACATAGAAAAAAGACTATCATCTACAGAACCATAAATATAAAGACAAAGACTCCGGAAAAATTCACTCAAGAAAAGGTTGAGAAGTGCCTAAGGCTCCTATGGTCTTATAAAACTTATATAACGAGAGGAACGAAGTTCGCAACAATAGAGGTAAGACTCGACAGCGAGCAGCGAGCCAAGGACCTCTCCACAAAGTCATTACAGCACGAGAACCTGCTCATGATCCCTACGTACCTTGGTCGTAGGGTTACGAAGTTAAAGATTTCGAATGTGCCTCCTGAAATTGAGGAAGAATGGCTCGTATCTGCCATATGTCTCGGCATAGAGGAGGAAATAAACATTTTAGAAGCATCTGCCGTGTACAATGAAAACTGGATTGGCCAGGAATTTCAACTCCTGGTACAAGTTGATCCAGCAAATTATGACAAAATTCCACACAGAATCCAATTAACAGAGGATTCAAGTTTCCATGTTGCCGTCGAAGGCAGAAGGCCAGTTTGCTACGTTTGTAGTAGCAAAACTCACCTTCGAAACACATGCCCAGTAACCCAGGAGCAAAGGCAACAACAGCGTCAACAATACCAAGAAAGACAACAACAACAACCACAAGAAAACCAGAAACCAAAGAAAAAAACAGCATTACTGCCCACACCGCCATATACACAACTGGTCAAGCAGCTGTACAACGAAATGGAGAATCGCCAGCAGCCAGCAAGCCAGCCGAACCAAACAACAACACCACCAGTACCACCAAGAACAGAATCAGCACCATCACCACCACCACCACCAACAACAACAACAACCCCACAAGAAGAAGGGAACAAGAAAAAGACTCCCACCCCACCCCCAAAAACCCAAACACCACATCCCAACTGTCACGAAACAGCACCAACACCACCAACAACAAAATCAACCCACACAAAAATAGACCCCAACACCCTTCCCCTCCCACCCTCCGATTCCTCCGACATGTCGTCAGATGAAGATGACACAGAGGATTGGCAAGTGGCCACGGGGGGGGGGGGGAAGAAGAAAAAGAGGAAAAAAAAGAACGGAAAAACAAACAAAGCGGGGAGGTTTACCAGCCCCGAAACCAACACATCCACAGAAAACAAAAACACCAACACAAACGCACCAACACAGAACCCCACAACAATGTTGACAGCGATAAACACAAACAATCCAGACCTAATGAAATTCATTAGGTCAAACACTAACATAACAGAAAATGACACGAAAACAAGCAATCACCCACGCACAACACATCAAAATCATACACGTAACACGTAGCACATACAATACACTGAAATCTCTCTACCCGGATGCAGTAGGGAAATTCCAGAAATATTCATCTAAAAAACTGTACAAAGACCTTCTCTGAGGCGAAGAACCAAGAACTTTCGGACAGTAAGTAACTCTCTCTCTCCTTTCGTGTGTAAAACACAAATTTTGATAGGATCATGCTCAAAATAGGCAGTATAAATGTACGTGGCTTGGGGTCGCCTTGGAAACAAGGGTATCTGTTAAACGACATCAAGTCACAAAATCTGCATGTCATAGCCATCAGTGAGACCAGACTCCACAGCCCGCGGGCCCTCCAGCACATGTTCGGGGGACATTTCAACATATATTTTTCTCCATGTCTGCCGAGAATGGGTGGAGGAGGCACCACGGTGCTTCTTCGGAAGAGTTTGGACCTCAAAGTAAAAGCAATTTTCCTAGGCTGGTCGTCCCATATGTCGACGGCAGCAATGGGTGTGTTTTTCGATTGATAGCAGTTTATGCACCGTCTTTAACAGGCCGGTCAGATTTCTATTGACGTCTAGAGGTTTTCTTGGGAACGTCTCGACCTTTACTTTTAGTGGGGGACTGGAACGCTACCCTGGACATGCATCTAGATTACGCAGGCAGCGATAGCAATAGAAAAGGATGCAAAAGCCTCAAAGACCTGCTCAGACGTTTCCAACTGCCTGACAGGTACCGACTGGACCACCCGAATGTGCCAATGTGGACATGGAGTAACCGCATCGGGTCGTCCAGATCGTACTTAGATAGGGTATTCTGTAGGACAGTGGATAAGGATAGAGTAGGTTGTCCACAATTCCACATAGTCAGCTACACAGACCACAAATTTGTCACTTGTACGCTTGACTTAGATAAGACACATAGACAGGGTCCCAGTTACTGGAAGCTGAACGCGTCGTTCACGGCACGCCAGGCTTACAGGGACCGGATTAGCACTTTAGTTAAGAGAGCATTAACGGGTGCCATCATCAACAACAGATGGTGGTATGCCCTCAAAAAAACAAAACAATCAAGTCAGAATCGTTTAGGTACAGTAAGGCCCTAGCGTTAGACCGAAATAGAATAGAGGGAGACCTAGTTAAGAAATTAGAAGAGGCAATTAGTACTGGCATCGCGTCCAACGTAGTGGCGGCGAGGTTGGCACTCGACCAACACTTCAACGCCAAACACGAAGGATGCGTTGTCAGAGCTAGGATGCATGCTCTGAAGGACGAGGGAGTTCGAGCGGCCCGAGAGGCCCGAGTAGCGGAGGCGCCATTAGGTCTCTGACAGATGAAGAAGGGTGCGAATTACTCGAGCCTGAAAGGATGTGCGAGGCCTTTCAACAGCACTTTGCCCGACTGTTCGGGACAACTGGTGGGTCACAACGCAGAGTAGACTTTAGTGCCTAACTGCATGGCCTGCCACGACTCTCAGCAAGAGAGGCGGAGTGTTGTGAAAGACCCATCACAGCCGCGGACGTACGGGATGCGATGGCAGGCTGCAAGGGAGACAAGTCGCCAGGCTTGGATGGTCTGCCCTACGAACTTTATTGTCATATGCCAGATTTGTTTGGAGGCGTCTTGGCAGCTGTCTACTGCAACTGGCAGCAAAACAGGAGCGTCCCCGTCTTTGTAAAGTGAGGAGCAGTGGCACTACTAAAGAAAGACCCAAACAAGGGGAACGTCATAGATAATTTTCGGCCCATCACTCTGCTCAACGCAGATTTGAAAATTTTGGCCAAAGTGTTAGCCGAGAGGTTGGCGCTTGTCATCGAGAAACTAGTCGACAGGGCGCAGACGTGCGCCGTGCCGGGTAGGAGCATCCATGACAACCTCCATCTGATCCGCTACATCATGGACAGGGTAGTTAAGGAACCTGGCATGGGCGGAGCGCTGATCAATATGGATCAATCAAAAGCTTTCGATAGGGTAGACCATCACTACTTGGAAGCCGTCCTCATAGCGGCTGGTTTCGGTCCCGTCTTCCGCGGTTGGATCGCTGCCTTATACAGCGGCATCCGCTCGGTAGTTCGCGTAAACAGTCATCTATCCAGACCCTTCGGCATCATGCGTTCGGTTCGTCAAGGATGCCCCCTCTCGGCCCTTCTGTATGTATTGACTCTTGAGCCTCTACTGCGGAAGCTGGCGACGCTGAGGGGCATCCCACGACGTCACCGTCATAGTGTCGAGCCAAAAGCACATCGAGCTGGTCAGCGAGAGACTAAAAGAATACGAAGCGGTAACGGGAGCAAAAATTAACCGGGATAAGTCAGTGGGCTTGCGACTCGGCACCTGGAGAAGCAAGCCCATGCCGTCTAACAGCGTCTCCACTGTGGGACGCTGGACCGACGGGCCGGTTAAATTGCTCGGAGTCTGGTTCGGTCCGGACCTCCAAATGGAGAAGAACTGGGGCGAAATAACGACTAGGGTGGTCACTCTCACCCGGCAATGGGCCGATAGGAAGCTATCCCTAAAAGGTCGGGCGGAGGTGGCGAACGCGTACATTGCATCCGTCATCGAATACCGTCTGACTGTCGTGCCTTGTTCCGACCCTACCATCACCAAACTGGAACGCATACTCTTCCGCTTCTTGTGGAAGGGAAGCGTTCCGATGGTTAGGCGATCCATTTGCTGTCAACAGCCGCTAAATGGAGGGCTGGGTATGCCGTGGTTGATGATGCACAGACATGCGCTGAGACTGCGACATCTCCGGCGCTTCATAGACGGCGGTGAACAGGTGTGGTCGCCGTTTGTGCGGCGCGCTTTCCCGCAGCTCGTCTTCTTAGCCGAACTGCAGTCGTTGATTAAACAGAGACCTAGGCTCGGCGAATGGCACCGCGAGTGTCGCGTTGCTCTCAAGCAACTCTGCCGTCCGGGACCAATCTTGTGCAACTTTGATTCCACAAAAGCGTTCTACAGAGGATTTGTGGAGGGGAGGTGCGACGACGATCTCGGGCAAAATCGGGGCGTCGACGAGGAACACCTGACCCGCCTGTTCAGGACAACTTTCGGGCCGGGACCTATGGACAACCACCAGAGATCCCTGGCCTGACAGTGCTATCGAGAAGCATTACCCGTTCGGGATAAGCTTTACAGGCACGGTTCGAGACACACCGGACCGACCTGCCCGAGATGCGGTCAGAGCGACGAAACCGTTCTGCACGCACTCGTGCAGTGTCCAAAGATTTCCGACCTGTGGGCTTATGCCGAACGGCGACTGTCACGTGTGGGACGAGTCCGGCTGTCAGCCGAGTCTATTGTGCAAATTGCTCCGCCACCGTCCCTCAACAGGAAAGCAAGGCAGTGTTCATCATACCGGTGGCCATGGTGAAAGATTGTGTGTGGTGGACCCGACCGAAAGGGTTAGAGACAAAAACTTATCTCTCTGGCCAATCGCTCATCAACTCTTTCAAGTATCACTTGAAAAGGAAGGTGAGAATAGAGAGACAGGTTTTGTCTCGTGAAAGTTTCATTAAAAGGTGGGTGAATGTAACAAAGATGGTGCGTGCGAGTGACGATACCTCTTTGAGCATGAACCTATAAATCGAGAAAAATAAAATAAAAAAAAAGAGAGAGAGAGAGAGAGAGCACTTCGCTCTAATGTGTCTATTCCCTGCTGAAGTTACCATGGTCTTTTCCGTAGGCTTTTCTCTCCTTGGATAAACCTAATGTTACCCTATTTTACACAATTGACATTTTCTGTGATATACGATACCCCCCCCCTTTTTTTGCCCCTACCTTTTGATCGGATTTTTTTAAAATTTATCTTTTTTAAAGAAAAGCTCTACAGTTGTATTTGTCCCCTCTGTGTGCAGCCCTGTGTGGCTAATGAAAGAAAGATATCTATCTATCCATCCATCCATCCATCCATCCATCCATCTATCTATCTATCTATCTATCTATCTATCTATCTATCTATCTATCTATCTATCTATCTATTTACCTACCTATGCACGTATAATTTCCAATACACAAAGACAATGTTTCCAACATATATCCATATATCTTCGTTATCAAATAACATTATTAAATGTAAATGTGAAAAACGAAAGTAGAAAAATACCAAATAACAGCATCAGGGTATTTGTTTCCAGTTTTACTATATCACAGATTCTTAAACTAGCTTTCTTCTACTTTCTGTATTAAGCTATACACACACACACACACACACACACACACACACACACACATATGTATGTATATATATATATATGAAGTTGCTTTAACTTAGTTTCAGTTACATGGTTACTTTAAATAGTAGCAGAATAGTCGAATATTTTACTTGATGATTATCGATAACTCTTTTATCAGTATTTTCTAAATTAATCTGTTAATATTTAACAGGCAGAATTTATTAAACGCACACAGGCACACATACATGCGTGCATACACGTAGAGAATTCTAATTAGTTTTATGCATAATCGCATAGACAGAGACAGACAAGCAGACAAACAGGTAGACAGACAGACACACACACACAGACACAGACACACACAGACACAGACACACGCACACACAGACACATGCACACATGTGTGTGTGTATGAATATATATGTGGAAGTACCATTTTTGGCAGCTTCTTTCTTCCTATCTGAACCTGCCTGTTTTATTGTTTGGCTGTATCTGTCTTTCTGTCAGTCTGTCTGTCTGTCTTTCTGTCTGTCTGTCTGTCTGTCTGCCTGTCTCTCTGTCTCTCTCTCTCTGTCTATCAATGTGCGTGCATGCGTATGTATGTATCTATCTGTCTCTCTCCCTCGCCTATCTATCTATCTATCTATCTATCTATCTATCTATCTATCTATCTATCTATCTATCTATCTGTCTGTCTGTCTGTCTGTATGTCTGTCTGTCTGTCTGTATGTATGTCTGTCTGTCTGACTCTCCCTCTCTATCCCTCTCCTCCCCTCTCTGCCTCTCCTCCCCTCTCTGCCTCTCCTCCCCTCTCTGCCTCTCCTCCCCTCTCTGCCTCTTCTCCCCTCTCTGCCTCTCCTCCCCTCTCTGCCTCTCCTCCCCTCTCTGCCTCTCCTCCCCTCTCTGCCTCTCCTCCCCTCTCTGCCTCTCCTCCCCTCTCTGCCTCTCCTCCTCTCTCTGCCTCTCCTCCCCTCTCTGCCTCTCCTCCCCTCTCTGCCTCTCCTCCCCTCTCTGCCTCTCCTCCCCTCTCTGCCTCTCCTCCCCTCTCTCCCTCTCCTCCATTCTCTCCCTCTCCTCCCCTCTCCTCCCCTCTCCTCCCCTCTCCTCCCCTCTCCTCCCCTCTCCTCCCCTCTCCTCCCCTCTCCTCCCCTCTCCTCCCCTCTCCTCCCCTCTCCTCCCCTCCCCTCTCCTCCCCTCCCTCCCCTCCCTCCCCTCTCCTCCCCTCTCCTCCCCTCCCTCCCCTCCCCTCCCCTCTCCTCCCCTCTCCTCCCTCCCCTCTCCTCCCTCTCCTCCCCTCTCCTCCCCTCTCCTCCCCTCTCCTCCCCTCTCCTCCCCTCTACTCCCCTTCCTCCCCTCTCCCCCATCCCCTCCCTCTCTCCCTCTCTCCCTCTCATCCCCTCTCTTCCTCTTAGCCTCCTCCCCCTCTCTCTCTTCATCTATATGTATGGAAGAGCCTGCTTCTGTATGATTCCAAAAATTTAGAATATATTTAATTTAAAACATGCTGAAAGACATTGTTAATAATTTAAACCTGGAAATTTATGGTAAACAAATGTCAACAGGAAATCTCAGAAGAGGTAGATTATTCTTGCTTGACGTCAGTTCTTTCCGTTTACTATTCAGGTGCAATTGTCTCAAATTTCTACGCAGGTGTATTTATCTCATTTTTCTACACAAGTATAATTATCTCACTTTTGTGAAAGAGAGTCTTCATGTTGTCATAAATGTAACAATGTTCGGATCGACAAGAAAGTGTGCAGAGTGCAAAACACGTGGCATGTGCGTGCGACTGTAGGGGTGTGTGTAGGAGTATGTGTATATATGTGTGTGTGTGTGTGTGTGCGCGTGCATGTGTGCTTTTGGATTTGTGTAGACATTTAAATCTGTGAGTGTAAATATTTAAATATATATATATATATATATATATTTACATGTATACACACACACACACACACACACATACACACACACACACACACACACGCACACACGTGCACACATATGTTGTAGCCATCAGTTTTGATTTTAAGCATAATCTGTTTCCCCATTGCTGACATTCACCTGTTGCAGATTTGGCATAATTTCACATGATTACCGACGTTTTCAAGTTTTCTTTATTTGTAAAAAAAAAAAAATTGTCGCACATAATTTGGTCAAGAATCATATCACCTGCAGTCTTCACTCTTATGCAGTTATTCAAAATGGATTTTCAGCTCACCAGTAGAAGTGCTGATGATTAGTGGTTGCTGGATTTCTGCGCACTGATCCGCAGTGTTTCATAGTACAAAGATCTATTCGGTGCGTGATCTTCTTGCTCGAAACACTGCTTGCTCTTCCCTGAATTTTTCATCTAGTGCGTCTTTCAAACATTGTAGTAGGACTGATGTTGAATGCATTTTACGAATGGTGGTTGAACATAATGCTCAATATCATTTACAGGGACAGAATAAAAAAAAAACAACTCTTAAGTCCTGAGAATAGCCAATCTGCGCAGAATGCAGGAGATTGTGGAAAAGAGTGAGACTTGAAGGTTGTGTTTCCACAGAACCGTCTGCTGTTCAGAGTTTCAATAGCATGCAATTTCATTGCATCACGTTTTACTATTTGAAGTGCGGTTCGAATTTTCTCAGTAGCAAAATGTTGTTCTTCTTTATAAAACGTTGTTCAGTTCTTCTCGAAGCAAAGATGTTCACCATGGACAGTACTAATATTGAAGGATCTATGGTTATTTTCTTGTAACGTTACAAAACCGCATTTTGGTTTGTTTTCGAGACCCTTCCTGGGAACTAATTTTCCATAACGCTTTTGAAACATGAAATCGTCATGAAAGATGACGCGACCATTTATCGTATTTGATGAGGCAAGCTTATATACTGAGACAACCTGCCTTCTCCTGCACTTCAATGTAAGGTGTAAATAATTTCAAACTGATGTTTCTGTTGAAATCTCTCGCGTTTTTTTTTCAAATATAGTTGGTGTGGGATCTTTGTCTCTGTTGAGCATAGCAATGAAGTGACAACGGAAGTATCAACGATGCAAACACTGGTGAGCGATTTTTATTTCTATCTCAGCAAATTCATTTCTCTGGGTTAACAAAGCTAACTGAAGCTGTCTTAATTTTCAATTTCATTTGGAAATCAAAAGATCCATCCCTGAAAAAAGAGCTGCCAAAATACACAAAAGAATTCATTTCATCAAGTCTTTTCTCTTGGGTAAGTAGAATTGGTTCTACACACGTCTCTCTTGGAGGAAGTGTAAACAGCACTTTTTTGAGGGTTATAGTAGGTGTTTAACAGTAGTACGGGCACTGGAGAGGAGGTTCATTATTTTCTGAATAACTTGTTCCAAATGAATTACAAGTACACAATCGTCAGTGAACAACAAATCACAAAAAAAAAAAAAGATGTTCGAAAGTGCATTAATTTAGCTTTGAAACAATTAAAACAAAACACTGTACTCGTTGTGCGTTAACAAAGATGCCTATATATATATATATATATATATATATATATATATATATATATATATATATATATATATATATATATATATATATATATATATATAGACATATGTATATACATACATACACACACACACACAAACACACACAGACACACACACGCACACACACACACGCACACGCAAACGCACACACACACACACACACACACACACACACACACACACACACACACGCACACACACATATACGTATATATATAATTGAAAAATGTCTGAAGGTGGTCGAGCTTTATACTGTACTCTACTACGTTCTTAATAGAATAAACCATAACTATATATATACATTTCATTAGTCACGGATAGAAGTTAATGATATAATATAATATGATATTATATATATATATATATATATATATATATATATATATATATATATATATATATATATATATATATATATATATATATCGCATTCATCTTTTATTTGTTTCAGCCATTAGACTGTGGCCATGCTGCAGCACCGCCTTGAAGAATTTTTAGTTGAATGAATCAACTCCGGTACTTTTTTAGGCCAGGTACTTATTCTATCGGTCTTTTTTTTACCGAACCGCTATGTTACGGGAACGTAAACACACCAACACCGTTTGTCAAGCGCTGGTGAGGAACAAACACAGACACAAAGACCTCACATACACACATACACACACACACACACACACACACACACACACACACACACTCACACACACGTATTTACACGACAGGTTACCTCCAATTTCCGTCTGCTAAATTCACTTACAAGGCTTTAGTCGACCCAAAGTGCCACGCAGTAGAACAGAACCTGGAACTATGTAGATGGATTCGAAAACGTTTGTGTTATTAGGAAAAAAGCAGTACGCAATAACATATTTTAATAGTTCTTGCAAAGGCTGTGAGGTAGCAGAATCGTTACTGTGCCGGGCAACATGCTTAGTGGCATTTTGTTCGTCTCTACCTTCTGAGTTCAAATTCCCCGTGGTCGACTTTGCTTTTTATACTTTCTAGGTCGATAAAATAAATACTAGTTGAATACAGGGGTCGCTGTAAGCGACTTAGCCCCTCCTCTGAAACTGCTAGCTTCATGCCAAAATTTGAAATCAATATTTCCCCTTGCAGAGGCGCTGAGCTGGCAGAATCGTTAGCACACCGGAAAAACGCTTAGCTGCATTTCGTATGTCTTGACCTTATGAGTTCAAATTTCGCTGAGGTTGCCTTTAACTTTCCTCCTTTTTGGGTCGATAAAATAAATACCAGTTGAACACGGGGTCGATGTAATCGACTTACCCTTCTTCCGAAATTGCTGACCTTGTGCCAACATTTGAAGCCAATATTCTTGCTTTCTCTAGTTCCATTGAAATATTGAAGTCTAACAATGCAATCTAACGAAATAATTATCAAATATATCAACCTACATTCATCACTTAGAGCAATGAACTCTATCTTCCTATGGAAGCCTTTCATAAAGAAGTGAATTCGATTATTGTCTGTTTGTTGTTTGTTTCTTTCTAGAAATACTCCACAGTGCCGGCTTTTAAAATTGGGACAGTTGCTGGGACACAGTGCCATGATATTGAGCTAAAAGTCAGTGTAAGAGCGAAATGCTGAAATACAGTAGTGGAACACAGTGCCAGGACACAGTACCAAAATACAATATTCAGCAGCAAAATTCAGCAGCAAAATACAATACTGGGATCCAGCGCCAGATTGTTGGTCATCAAACGCTTATCGAAATATCCACCCCAACCATTTTAAAAATAAATGCTCAAACTATATTTCCTGCCTTCAGTGTAATATTTGTTTTGGTTTTCACCAAATTGAATCTAAATTATGAAGTTTGTTGAGGCGTTTATATAATACAAATCTAAAATTACATTTTTAACCTTTATTTGCTTCTCCCAAAAATTATTGAAGGCGGCAAAGTGTTTGATTATGAGATAACTCTAAATCAAAATGACATTTTTGTTTCTTTAACAAATTTGTAATTTTACATTTCATCGCAATTAACTTTGTAGTAGCGACCTTTGTTACTGGACTGAAATGTTTTATGGATAAAAGCAAAATGTTTACACCATTCATCACAAAATATGTCATTAAAACCAAATATAAAATATTTAAAAAAATAGCAAATAATTTCTTCCTAACCACAGAAACAATTCATTAGAAAGTAATCGAAATAATAATTTTTTCAAGCAAATTTGCCTTTCAAAATATTTTAACTGATATTTTTAACGATAACCATGAAATAAAAATGTATAATTTAGTTACTGTTGGGGAAGATCGAGTGTTAATCTAATTATATATCGTCTACTCCTTTCTCTCCGATTCTTTCTCTCCCATTCTTTCTCTTTCCTCGCTCTCTTTCATTCATTCTTTACTGCTTCCATGCTGTTTCTCCCATCCTTACTTTCTCAAAAATTCATTAATTCTCCATTTCATTTCAAAAACTTTATTCGATTTTACAAACCAAAAGTATGAAAGGTCAGGGAATTTTATTGAGGGAGCGCTGGATTTTGAGATCTCTATACAAAGACAACTAATCATCGCATCTAGATTCATTGACCTCAGGGATATGGATAATATATCTCCTCTATAATTTAATTCTCATAAAATTGTTACACTATACTTGTTCCCGATTAACTTCCGGTCTCCTAAAGTTAAACATCAAAAACTAAAAAAATAAATGAATTTTAGTCGGCTTCCTTGATGATTACTCCTGACTGATCAACAGAAATGAATTATAATACGAAGGGTGTTCATTAAAGATTTCCCCTGAGCCATTTTCCAAGGACTGGGATAAACGATGCCAGTGTTTGACTACGTCGTATGATGGTGCATCGGGACCATAAACGTCTTTCTTCTCATAGAAAGTCTCTTTTGGCGTACGACCTTTCAAGTATAAGAATTTGATCACTGATCTGCATTCAATTGCCTCCATTATAACATCTTAGTCCACTTCATCAGCCGTAAAAGACAAACGGATATTAGTAGAAAGCTGCAATCTACAATATGACATGAAGAAACATGTATGATTATACCTCTGCAAGTTCCTTTTCCTGTAATAATCGGAAGTGGGTCAGGAGAAATCTTTAATAAACACCGCTTGTATAAGTGACTGGGTATTTCACTTAAATAATCCCTAGAAGAGAATCAGTGTGCTGCTGGGTTTGGCAAAATGGGTGCTTTGATTTAGAAATACCATCTACCCGAGGTGCTACCACACAGTTTTTGACTATCAAATTTCACTCACCACAATATGGGTCGACCCGAAGCAATGACAAGAAAGTTGCCCAAGATACTGCATAGTGGGACAACTCCCAGTAATGAAGCGCAAGGATCAATGTGATCAGCTTATCCCTACCCTATCAAATTCCTGGCCTTGTACCAATATTCTGGCCCTGCATGATCTCCCAGTTCCAAAAATCCTGATGGTTCTGGTTCACTGTCAAAAGATCTTTGCTAAGTTTGCAGTATCCTTACATCCTTCAGTTTTCCGCCATGTTTACTCTGTGGCACAAAGATGACAGCAAATCAAGCGCTCATATACTTGGACAAGAATCCTCCACTTATTGAGAGATATGCACTGTGCTACCATTCTGTGGATTGGTGTGTGATGCACCATTCGTACCTGCTTTGTTGCTTGAATCTTTGAAAGACCAGTTACACACATCATGATTTACCTCATTCAATAAAGCGCACATCCTGGCATCTGTCGGTCATGGTTTTATTCCATTCTTTATTGCATTTTTCTTTTAACACTTTGCAACAGAAGTTACAATTTCTGTTTCTATGCCTCACTATGAGATGATCGGTGGGAACACAAACTGCCAAATTCTTTGCTCCCAAGAGTAATTGAACTTATAATTCTATAAATTCCCAAGTGAAATAATTGTTGACAAAACAAATATCAAGTTCCTCACATTTATTTTTTTATCTTTTAACTTTTACTTGTTTCAGTCATTAGACTGTGACCATGCTGGAGCACCACCTTGAAGAATTTAAGTCCAATAAATCGACTAAGTACTTACCTTTTTCTTTAAGCCTGGTACTTATTCTATCGGTTCTTTTGCTGAACCGCTAGGTTACAGGGACGTAAATGCACAATATCGGTTGTCAAACGGTTGTAGGGGACAAACTCAAAGACACACAGACACACACACACACACACACACACACACACACACGCACGTGCTTACACACACACACACGCACGTGCGTACACACACACACACACGCACGCGCGTACACAATCGCAAACGCGTACGCACACGCACGCGTGTACACACACACACACACACACACACACACACACACAAATATGTACACAATGGGCTTCTTTCAGTTTCCGTCTACCAAATCCACTTATGAGGCTTTGGTCGGCCCGAGTCTACAGCAGAAGACCTTTCCCATATGGTTGGGAAGCAAGCCACGACTCAGCGTTCAATTTAATTCTCTTATTCTGTCTCCAGTACCGATTAAGAAAGGCTGATCTACCTTTCTAATATAATCTAAGAAGGCCTTGTCTAGTCTATGTTACTAATATCGACTAAGACAGCCATAACTAAACTATGTTCTTGTTATGCACCAAAAAAAAAAAAAAGAACCTAACCTTTGTTATTAACTTTCTTGTGTAATCTGTTTCTAATTTCCACGAAGGAAACGGCCATGCTTTTCCAAAGTCATTCTCTCTTAAATATTTGTTGGAACTCATAAAACCAACTAAGATATTAACATTAACAATATTGTTTATTTTTATAATAATTAACTAAAGTTTATTAATGACAATACAAAAACAAATCAAAACAAAGAGTACATCGAAATACAAACATCCATATGGCGCCTACTTTAATTTTAAAGAGAAAGACAATAAGATTTTAGAATAAATTTGGAATAAAAGAGTAAGTTGGCAGCTGCAGAGTAAAATTGGCTTTTTAAAAGTTATACTGCCGAGAAGAGATAACAATTACTAAATAGAATTTCCTGTCTTATTTCCACAATGATAAAACCAAATTATTCTATAGATGAATATGGTTTTATTCCTGATGTTTTCAGAACTTTATAACATCAATTCAGTTTTCTTAAAAATAAATAATTAACTTTAAAGAAGAGAAAGGAAAGCAAATATAAAAACGAATGAAACTCTAGTGTGATTTCCTGCGATATTTTTTGCTATAAAACTCTTCATATATTTTGTCGATTTTCCAAAATAAACCTGACTCCACTCTAATAAAAGTCACAATATATGGAGACAGTAAAGTTTTGTAATAATAATTTTTCTGAAATTGTTTCCTATAATACTGTCTTCCTGTCATAAGTAGTTATTATCAGGACAATAGTATTCTTTAGTAAATTTTCCGAGAAAAAGAAAACAAAGAGAGAGAGAGAGAGAGAGAGAGAGAGAGAGAGAGAGAGAGATGTTGCGATTTTTGTTTTCTAGTATTGTATAAAGCAAGTGGAGAAAAGATTAACGCTTCAGTTTTAAAAATTTGGGGGATTTAAAAAATATATTTTCACATAATATAAATTTTGCCACTTGAAATAAATGCAGTTACCACTTTAGAGAGTTCTCTTCATCTGATACAAGGCATTACTCGAGATAATCCTTCACACAGAAACACTAATCTTTCACACAGAAACTAACTTCTTTCACTTTCTGACCTATTTCATATTTACTCATTGTTGACATAAAACAGGAAATCGTTCCAAGGATTCTAATGTTTCATTATTACACAAAATTTTGTTCGTAAGAAAACTGAAGTCTGAATTTAAGACGTTTCTTGCATAATAAAATGCTAGTAATATGCCTGTTGTCACTGAAACCGCATTACTTTTCCCTATTAATACACAGTTTGCACACACACACACACACACACACACACACACACATAAAAATGACTGATTGAAGAAGCTGGTAGGCTTTAGTGATGTGGACATTTATTTTCGAAATGGATAATTCTGCTACAAAATCAAAGACGACCCTATAACATTAATTTCAAATTTTGGCACAAGGCCAGCAATTTTGGGGGAAGCGGTAAGGCGATTACATCGATCCTAGTGCTCGTCTGGTACCTATTTTATCGACTCCGAAAGGATGAAGGGCAAATTCGACTTCGGCGGAATTTGAACTTAGATCGTCCAGTGTACTAACGATTCTGCTAGCTTACCGCCTTTAAATATTGGTTTCAAATTTTGGCACAAGGTCGGCAATTACGGAGCATCGACCTCGGCGGAATTTGAAGTCAGAATATGAAGATGGACTAAATGACGCTAAGCATTTTGCTCGGCGCGCTAACGATTTCGCCAGCTCGCCGCCCTAGCCAACTCTAAAATATTAATCATAATTAAGTATTGAATCTGGTTGGAGAGTAATCCTGATCGTTAACTATACGCTGACATCTCCAGACATGTTAGTCATCGACAAATTGGTTGTTCTCATCTTGTTATAGTCGTCAGAGTTTATGCAGGGAGGTTAAATTCCTCTCTCTCTTGGCACTCCGTCGCTTATGACGCCTAGAGTTCCAGTTGATCCGATCAACGGAACAACCTTCTCGTGAAATTAACGTGCAAGTGGTTGAGCACTCCACAGACACGTGTACACTTAACGTAGTTCTCGGGGATATTCAGCGTGACATAGTGTGACAAGGCTGGCCCTTTGAAATACAGGTACAACAGAAACAGGAAGTAAGAGTGAGAGAAAGTTGTGGTGATAGTGTACAGCAGGGTTCACCACCATCCCCTGCCGGAACCTCGTGGAGCTTTAGGTGTTTTCGCTCAATAAACACTCACAACGCCCGGTCTCGGAATCGAAACCGCGATCCTATGACCGCGAGTCTGCTGCCCTAACCACTGGGCCATTGCGCCTCCACAGGGAGTTTAAATATCCAAATAGTAACATTTATGAGATGAGCAGAAGAAAATATGACTTATGCTAGTTTAATTTGATTTTGATAAAAGTACAGGTGATAATTCCTGACGCGTTTCGGTTTTATTAAATCTTCTCAGCCATTGATTACTCTCTGTACATGCCATATTAGTGATAAGGGAATTCGTTATATTGATGTACTCCAAACAGCTGGCAAGCAAGGAGAAGTTTATGATTAGCTGAAACATGTCTAGTATTTTCTCCCGTATTTGTTAAAATCTCATTAAATTATTAGCTAAGGCGGTGTGTAGGACTACGTTATTTAATATCCTCTAAGCCAATACTTTCTCCACCTTATTGTATAAGACTAATCGGTTTTTTTATTGTTGACTGTTAGTTATCATGCAGATTGTATCTATGGGTATTGCTCATTAGTCGAAGTGATATAAAAATGGCAAAAAGAAGGTGAATAACAGAAATATTTTAGAAAAGAAATGAAAGAAACATTGAGATTTACACAAATGAAGTTGTAGAAATAAAGATAGAAACTCGAAAATGGGAAATATTGTAACTCACTTGTAAACTACCCTTCGGACAGTATTCAGTAAGAATTGATTGGTTTGGTAAATCTAAGCAAACTCCAACAAAACGTACAATATGATCGTTGATGGCATCCTTAATCTGAAAGAAATAGAGAAAAGAAAGTGTTAGTTGTAAGAAAAGATAAAACGAAAACATATTTAAACGTTTTACTTGCTAACTCAAATAATATTACAATATTTTCTGATAGGAAAGTAAGAATAACATAACTAATGTAGTCAACAAACTAATTAACATAGAGGTGAGGTAAACATTATTAAACAATGGTTTCAGCAATCAAACAAAGACAAAGGTGACAATTATAAAGTGGCTACTAGTCAAAGGACGGCATTTTTGACGGTAAATCTCGTGTGCCTCCTCAAATATTGTGAAACCGGCATAGAGGCACGTGTGTTGCACACAATTCAGGCATGCGTTTTGGCCCTCTCATGTATTTTAAAGATTTCACTTAATGTCTCTGAAAGGATTGTCTCCAGCCTTTGATTGGATGGCACAAACTACAGCACCCGGGTCTTCTCTGTGATGGACTGTAGTAGTTTTAGCGGAAAGTTTTATATTTAATGGAGGTTGTTTTTTGCATTCTGTTATTGGTCGTCACATAAGACCGACTTGTCTGTTGTTAGTTCTTTCAGTTATGTTGTCTGTTATGCTATGCTGTTTCGTGGCTACGTCATCACTTGCTTCCATCTTCTTTAATTTGTTTGGGTGTTCAATAATGTTTTTTTTAACATTCCTTTTGTTTGCTAGTTGTTTTGCTTTATTCAAAAAAATTTCTCTTTGGGGCGTATCCTGAAAAATATGCCATTTTTACCGTAACCCTTTTACTGAGGAAATTAGGTATAGCTACTCAAAATTTCACTACTTTTAATTATGGATAGCTGTTTAATATATCAATCTGTCTTTTGTTGAGGAATATCATGCTTTAAACTATTTTTTACTGAGATATGCCAATTTTATTGAGACAACTTAATTTGCAGAAAATACCTGTTTATTTTTTCGTTGATATTTAATATTATTACTAGAATAATTATAAGGCGGCAAGTTGACAGAATCGATAGCACGTCGGACGAAATACTTAGTGGTTTTTTATCTATCTTACATTCTGAGTTAAAATTCCGTCGTGGTCGACTTCGCCTTTCATCCCTTACGGGGTCAATAAATTGAATACAAGTTAAAAACTAAGGACGATGTAGTTGATTACTCTCCATCCCCATATTTCAGGCCTCGTGTCTATAGCAGAAAGGATTACTAGAATAACCATAAAATTTAAATTAACAGTGAAAGAGTTAAGTCGATTAAATAGGACCAAGACTTGACTGACACATTATTTTATCGATTCGGGAAGGATAAAAAGTAAAGTTGAATGATATTTATTTTATCGACTATACTCCTCCCCTAAATACCTGACTTTTTGCCTATTTGAAATTAATGAAGGCAATGGTTGGGCAGGAATGTTAGAGCGACAGACAAATTACTTAGAGGTAATTCTCCCGACTCTTCACTAATACTTTATTTTATCGACCCCGGGGGTATGGAAGGTAAATTTGGCCTCAGTGAGATTTGAAACTAGAACGCTAAAAGCTGGAACAATTATCTAGGTAATTTTACCGTTGTGCTAAAATTTCTGCCAAATCATCGCCTTTCTTAACCCTTTCATTGCAAAATTAATTTCATGATTACTTCAGTAATAATATCAAATCTCTATCTAAAGCATGGAATTGGTATTTTCTTCAATTTGCATTGCTTCAATAAACTCATCATATCTTAAAAGAAAATAGTTTCAAACATTGCATTTCCTAACAAAAGTTATATTGGTATATAAAATTGCTTTCCACTGGTGCGAATGACGAAATTTTGAGGGAATATAAACATATTCCGTAGTAAAGGGTTAATTGTGAACAAGGAAATCAAGCTAGATATCTAGAGGAGGAGAGCAGTCAATTACACTGAATCCAGTACTTGACTGTTACTTTGATTTATCGTTTCCAGAAGGAAGTAAGGTAAAATCTACCATATCATTTGAACTCACAAGATAAAAGAGCATAAAATTGAACAATGTAAATAATTCTGTGAATAATTCAACGATTTCAGCCATTTCCCTTTACGCGCCTATCTCTCATATTTAGACATTTAGCAATAAACCACGCCAGTACTTGTATAAAAGATCTTAATCTTTATAGAATATCTTTATTGAGTGTCTTCGTTTGTGTTTTATAATGCTTTTATTGAGTATCTTCCTAAATTAATGTCACTGACAAACAAACAAAATAAATAAACAACAATACCCATTAAATAAAACACTTGCAAAATTAATTAACCTTATTTTCCAAACATTCGGTTTAATTATACTGTCAAAATTTCAGATTCTTCAACTTTCAACTTCCTATTCAAATGACAGTAATTTATAATTAAAGGTATCTTGTTATGCAATATATTTGTAAAAAAAATAATAGTCTTCTAATTGCACGCTGTTTTCAAGATGCTACTTGTAACGTTGAAAATAATAATTGGTATGAGACGATCGTGTAATGGATAATGTCGCTCGAGTATTTATAATAAAAATCAGAGAATAGAGTTGGTTAGAGGAAAGTAGGCTAGCGACAAAATACAGAAAAAAAAAACATATAAACAAAATAAAAATGTCGAAGAAAATAACTCAACCAAATCGAATTGTTTTCATTGCTGATGACAAGTGTCATCGTTGAGATGGTAGGGTCACAGTAAAGCCTGTTTTAAGATGATATCAGGTTAGACCCGTCAAATAACCATTTCCTACTTGAAGATGAAATTGCAGCAAAAGTGTAAATGAAGATTAGCATAGAAGAACAACAACAAACGCAGATATAAACTGTAGAGATGTTATTTTTCTTCATAATTTCTAAAGATGCGTGTTTAAAGTTGCAGATTTTTTTTTGAAAAAGGAAGTACAGAAATATCTGCTTCTGCACGATCTGCTAGCTGCAACCATCGAATCACTAATTTGAAAAAGATCACAATCTTAAAAAAAATGAAGGATACGTTGAATATTGTAAACTTGGATAGGCCATGTCTTAGAAATGACTGTGTTGCAATCTCTGGTAACGCTTTTTTTTTGTTGATTTGCACAGGCCATTGACAAAACAACAACAAAAACAACAGCAGCAGCAACAAAAGGACAACAAAAATAACCAGAACAACCTCATTGGTAGCAACAGTAACAGTGTAAAAAAAAAACAACAACAAACAAACAAGAAAAACAGCTACTGCAGAAACAACTTCAACAACTAAAACGAGAATCTATTTCACCAAATACTGCTTCACAATCCATGATGGAAAAATGAATCAACTGAGTGGATATGGTGTTACTATTTAATTAAAAGCAAATTGCACGTATTTCGTCTTAATTGACCAAATGGTAAGGAAGCTGTTTATATTTTTGTTGTAGATTTATGATCAAAGTAGTTCTATCTGTGACCGTCCCGTCTTAATTTAGACCTAATATAGTTAGGACTAAAGTACACTTCCTTTTTGAAGACACTAAGATGAAATTTAATGGAGATTCCGCTGCGATTTCTAGCATGGTCAAATGACGACCTTAAGGGCTTCTCCATTGTTCGCTTCTTGCTCAGTTTCCAGTGCTTAGTTCTGAGATCAACTACATAAATTATCAGAAGACAATAGACCTGCTAGAAGCAGCAGACAATTCTCATTAGCACGCGGGTCAAAATACTTAGCAGTGTTTCGTCTATCTTTACATTCTGAGTTCAAAATTCGACCTTGCTTTCATCCTTACAGGATCGATAAAATAAGTACCAGTCGAGCACTGGGGACGATGCAATCGATGTGCTGGCCTTGAGTCAAATTTTGAAACCATTATTTACAACTAAAAGTTGCATCGAATATAGATGACATGATAATAAATTGCTATGTCGAACGCAAATTCTTTGAAAGTGAACATAAATAGGGAAGCGATAGAGGAGCCGCAGACAGTGGAAGACAGATCAAAGAGTCTTTGCATCAGCTGCACCTGAATTTTTGTTTCCGTTATCAGCGTTCTTTAAGGTCAAAATAAGCTTATACAACTTATATATATATATATATATATATATATAAAGAATTATTTAAAAAATGTGGAATATAATTCTGTAAACACAATATTTCGAGAAAAATGAAATGAATTTTTTCCCTTCTGCTCTTGCTTCAATTTCTTCTCCAAAAACAAAACAAACAAATAAACAAAGAAAAACAAGACAATAAAACAAACAAAAATAAATAAAAAATCGTTGAACTACACAATCAATCAACAACGCAACTATCTATCTATCTATCTATCTATCTATCTATCTATCTATCTATCTATCTATCTAGATAACAGATAAATCTATCTATCTATCTATTATTTATCTATTTTCATATATAATTATACAAGGCGGGCCAAAAATCACGCACCAAAACATTTCACATTTCATTTATGCGAGCTGGCAGAATCGTTACCGCACCGGGCAAAATGCTAAGCGGCATTTCGTCCATCCTCACGTCCTGAATTCAAATTCCGTGGAGGTTGACTTCCCCCCCTCTCTCTCTCCATATATATATGTGTTTAACGTTGTATATGCTCTAAGTATGATATGCAGCTTGCTCTTTTGCACTGACAGCGCTTCTGTCACTCATATCAAACACACACACATGCACATACTCTCTCTCTCTCTCTCTCTCTCTCTCTCTCTCTCTCTCTCATTAATATTATGTATGTAGGTAGCTAGAGCAATATCCCAGCTGTTCCCTCTAGAAGCCCATCTGCTTATTCCATTACTACAATCCAATATGTAGTTGCCGTCGTTGTACATATAGATGCATAGTACATATTAAAGTTGAAAATTCTGGAAGTATTTTTTGCAGAATTATTCTATAACAAAACATGAATTTCGAATATGTATTGATATTATTTATTCACCATTACAAATGTTTCATTTGCTACTAGAAATTATGAAGCTTTAGATGTTAGATAGACATGTCAGGAATTTTCTATTAGGAATTTTTCAGATAGAGAAATCATTTAGATGAAGCGTTTGTATTTACGAAGAAATCAGGAACAGAATAGAGAGTTGGTGTGAAGGAGGGAAGAGCAAATTCGATACTACAGAAGGAAAGAATAGAGACTTATACGCATACATGCACACACACATACACACTAACACACAGAAATATATACACACATATAATTATACGTATAACGGGTACGTATACAGAAGTAAACACGCACAGATTGATGTGGACATATACAAGACTATATATATATATATATATATATATATATATATATATATATATGTGTGTTTACAAACATACATATATACAAGCATACTCATGTATCACAAGAATATATATTATGTTGGGAAAAAGACTTTATTGCATATATATATATATATATATATATATATATATATATATATATATATATATATGTATGTAAGTATATATATATATATATATATATATATATATATATATATATATATATATATATATATATATATATATATATATATATATATATACATATATATATGTATATGTATATACATATATATATGTATATATCTATATGTGTGCACGCATGTGTATGTAGGCGTGTGAATGTACGTGTGTGTATATATATATATATATATATATATATATATATATATATATATATATATATATATATGTATATGTATATATATATATATATATATATATATATATATATATATATATATATATATATACATATGTACATACACATGGCCACATACACATGCATGCACACATATAGATACTTGTACACACATTCATATAGAGACATACACACATATACATATACTCGTGCATGCACACACATAAATGTATACACAATTACAAACTCCCATACATGTGTTCATACGCATTTACTGACACATATACATCATCGCACGCTTAGTTTGAAAGTTGTTTACATATAGCTCTTTTGACACAAGGAAAAATACAAATGCATGTATAAAAATATATAAATAAATAAAACAAAACACAAATTAATTCTACTCTCTCTCTCACCATCTGCCTCTCTTTATATCTCTATATATACATACATATATGTGTGTGTGCGCGCGCACGCATGTTAGCTAGACATATAAGCAATTTCCAATTAGAAATTCTTCTGACAGAATTTAGATAACACAGAATTTATATATATATATATATATATATATATATATATATATATATATATATATATATATATATATATATATATATATATATATATATATATATATATATATATATATGTACATATATATATGTGTGTGTGTGTTTGTGTGTGCATATATGTGCGCGCGTGCAACAAATACATGAAAAGTATCTCAACTAGAATGCACAATACACCTATTACACACAAAGTGTATTACATGAGTGAAATAAATAGACCCTGTAGAACAGATAAATGCATAATCAAAAATCTATTGAAAGGAAATACAAAATGCGTCACCCCATGTTATAAACTGATATCCATTTACAACACCCACAAGCATGTTTACACTAAAAGAAAATATAATTGTAAACTTTGCGACTCCGACTGTTACATCAGCCAGACAAGGCCAACACTTTTTCGTTGTTCACTAGGTATTTAAAACAAGTAGTTGTTATATATTACACTACACACTATAACGCAAAACTAGAAAGGAAAACATTAGCTGATAAAACTTTCATACTTTATATAATTCCACTCAGAAATAGACGATTGATTATGAAAGTAATGCTCGTATAGCAACAAGAGTACAATTAACATACAACGTACATCTCCAGTGCGAATCCACAGACGTAGAACTCTAACACTCTTACGTTCAAATTCTGCCAGAAAAGTCCATACAAATATGAATGGTTTATATTAGAAATGAGAGCACAGAAATCAGAACTATTTCACATACTGAAAACAAGGCTGAGATAACCTAAAAACATTGATAAAGCTGGATTTGGGAATTTATCGTTCTAAGTAAATTATAAGTGTATGATAAGCACATACGAAAAGACTTTAATAAAAAGAGGTTA
The DNA here is from genome assembly GCF_046866305.1 of Octopus bimaculoides. Lineage (NCBI taxonomy): Eukaryota > Metazoa > Mollusca > Cephalopoda > Octopoda > Octopodidae > Octopus > Octopus bimaculoides. The sequence continues at coordinate 69,602,944 of NC_142935.1, forward strand.
AATTAGAACACAGTTGTGCCTTCAATATAACATGTCTAAAAAGAAGCTGTTTACAATATATATAAACAGATTGCATACAGAAGCATATAACACACACTCACGCATACACACAAACGCATACATATACGCGTGCGCGCTCACACAGTCCCTCTTACATATACAACATGAGAACAGATCTAAAGTCTTGTACATGCTCAAGATATGACTTGCATGCGTTTTTGATTTAACTTGGAGTTACTTGAATCACTACCTTATATTCCCCATAGAAAGTCTAGGAAAATGGCCACCGTGCAAAAATTTAAAGCCATCTCACATCAACCAATCAAGATACAGTGTTTTAAAACCGAAAAAATGTCTGTAATAAAAATTTATTACATAATGATCATTCCAAGAAGTTATTGTACATTGCTAATATTTCGTGTGGCATCCCTTAGCTTGAATAATTGCTTCAACGTGCTTGGAAAAAATGTGTACAAATCTTTCACCATCTTCACTGGTATGAGATGCCATTCTTGTGGCTGAGCTCCCACAACTCTTCAAGATTGCTTAAATTCCTCTGACGAACTCTTCTCTTTAGTTCTGTCAACATTTGCACGATGATATTTAAGTTAGGGCTCTGAGCTGGCCAATCTTTCAATACGGTAGCACCTTCATCAGGCGGAATCTGTTGTGTTGCACGCGATCTGTGGCATGGCCCGTCAATGAGATGATCACACGCTACACACCTTCCTTCCAAGGATTGCTGTAAACAATGGAAGGGAGCTGGAACGTTAAATCTTTGTGCGCATGCACAGCAGAGTTCAAGGTTAATCTGTGCCAAGCCAAGCGGCTTCACTCTGCATGCTTTAACTTCGTTACCATGGCAGCTGTCTGGATACTTATTTGTTAGACCACGTACGGTAACAAAACAAAGTACTTGAATTTTAGATTTTAACATTAGAAACTGATTACATTTAGAGTACACTAGCTATTTTCTTGAATTTGAACAGTTTAAATATTTGAAATATTCTTCTTCAAGAGACAAATCACTGATATTCCCCGAATGGCGGAAAAAATTATAGATTTCAAGTGTGATCAAAAGAATACAGAATAGAGCGGTAGAAAGACAACAGGATCGATAAAATGAATACCAGTCAAGCACTGAGGTCGTCGATCCGAGTAGCTGATCTCTCCTGTATAGATGTGTGATTTCGTGCCATTGTCAATAGACATTATGTACCAAAGAATGGTAGGTACCACATGTGACTGCTGAGTTAAATGAGAGGAAATAGTTGATACAGGGTAATTGTGCACCAGAATCACGTTATATCAAAGACGTTAATCAACCGGAAATCAATCAACAGATTTTCAGACCAAGGGGAATAAAAAGCAACATTCGTAGTTACAATACTTGAGACAAATATCTTTGTGCCCGCTTTTCTATTTACATTTGTGAATCCAGCGTTGTTTGGGCAATTTATCCTCATTCATTCTTCTTAGAAGCAAAAAAATGTCCCAACGTTTTTACCCACTTTGAAACATTATTGCATTTTTAGAGTAGGTTTTGATAAATCTATACTACATTGAGTTCAAATTCTGCTTTCTCACATTCGTAGCAGAATGCAATGTATTAGGTATTTGGTTAACAGTGGTAGTTTCCTAATATCAAGTACAATGAAGAGAGTGCACATTGCACCGAAGCCGGATAAATGTTCGGAGAGAAAGAATACATGTTAAGGTATGACTCTAAGGCTCTCAGGTATGTAAATTTCTATGTTTAAGAGAAATAGATGGAATGATGCTGTCTAGACTACATCGAAAACTGGGCAACATTCGAGTGATTGATTTCAGCTCAACCTCTGGCGCTAGTCATGTAGTCTCCTAAATTTGACTATTATGTCATCGTTGTTATAAAATCTTGTGCATCTTTGATCTAGCTAGCTTCATGCTCACTTCCTCGTAGATTTACTCAACATCACTAGTCTATTTTCCTCCTCGTCACCCGCACTGTTTGTACTACCAGTCTCTCGTTAATCTGCTCCAATAAGTCCTTTCATTCTAGAACGTTAACCCAATTGACTTTCTACTTGATCTTGTTTCTCCTGCAAATACTAAAACTGAACCCCAAATGCTAAAACTGAACAGCATTTACCATCACACCACTCTCGATCCATCTGAGGGAAGGGTTTTTACGGAGTCACTCAATTTTCTAGAAATAGCAACCAAATCTCCTTTAAATAAAATCCTTTCCTCCTACAAAAACGGATTATGTTTTCTGTCATGTACTTGTAAAAGCCTGCAAGGTTATAGTCGAAATGATCTTAATGATGGATCTTCTCGATCAGGGTTGATCTGCGAGCTAAATAACAGCAACAATAACAATAACAACAGTACCACTCTCGACATGGCGGCCAGCAAAACCAGAACACAAATGGATTTTGATTCATAATCTCAGCCACTATAATAAAGATTAATATAAAGACCTGATGAAGAAAGAACTCATTTGGAGATGTTTCTGATCACTACAGTCACATGACCTGACAGAAATAATAGTCAAACCATTCTTTAAAAGGGAGTCTTTAAAATTAAGCCACGTCATATCTTTTATTAGAGTATAATGATTTTCGATTTAATATACTCGATTTTTAACGGCAGTAAAGATTGCAAGGAGGTTTTGCTGTTATTTCTAAGTTATCATGTTCAGCTACACTCGTTAGTTTGTGAATACTTATGTATGTATGTATGCATGTATGTATGTATGTATGTATGTATGTATGTATGTGTATATATATATATATATATATATATATATATATATATATATATATATATATATATATATGTGTGTGTGTATGCGTGTGTATACATACACACGCCCTGACACACACACACACACACACACACACACACACACACACACACACACACACACACACATCTTTAAATCTTTAAATTTCGATAATGTTGGTCATTTAGTTCTGAAGAGATGTTTGTTTACCATTTCAATGCTATTATATTTTGATTAACAGATATTTCATTATGGAATACTGACATCTATTATTATTTGATTGAAACTGTTCTCACATGTTTAACTTCAGATTTCCATTCATGCTCTTTCCCCCAAAGCTATCCGAAATGTGCGAGCGAATATTTCCCATTATTCTTTTTTAACAAAATATTTCTCTCAAGACTAAAATATATTCGTCAACTCCTCCTTTCAATTGGAAACTTTAAGACGTTACGTGAAATAATACATTTTTTTTTTGTTTTCCTTCAACTGCTTTTTGCTCATCTATCATATTTTCACATCTTTCTAATGTTTTATAGTTCTGGCGCCAAAACCACGCCTCATGCTCGCGGCTCTAAGACATTCAAGAAGATACAGATCAATGTACTGGAATTATATTGTAAACTAAACTAATTTTACTTTAGTTTTTTTTTATTGAGGTTATTTATGATTTCATTTGCTTGTGACTTGGTGATTTATCGTAGTTTTTAATCAACTAGAGTTGTTGGAATTGACGTTTGTAACAGATATCTTGGCTCAAACAGAGGATGGAATCTTGAATATAGAGAGAATGAACCAGAAATACATAGAGAGATAAATATAGATTGATAGAGAGAGAGAGAGAGAGAGAGAGAGAGAGAGAGAGAGAGAGAGAGAGAGAGAGAGAGAGAGAGAGAGAGAGAGAGACGCTAGTTGTTGTAAGCTTCATTAATCAGTGAGGTCAGTAGTAACCAGATTTTATCTCCAGTAAACTGAACTACTAGCATACAACGACGGAGATCTTATGTAGACAAACATGTAGACTCTTATGTAGACATTGCTGGTAATAACAGCTAAATAACAGCCTATCATAAATTAACGTCTTATAAATGGAAGGACACATCAAGTGCAAATCCAGCCAAACTTTCACTTCATATTTCACCAGGTCAAGATCAATATAATAGGGAGAAATTGTTGTTTGAAGCTAGGTTTGTTAAGAACGAGCAGACCTACGATCAAAGTATCGTCATCCGTGCAGAGATTGAATGAGCTATCAGGGAAAAAGCTTGATCCTTGTCAAACTGAATTTTGTAATAAAACGCACGCACCTCTCCACACACGGATATGCTTTATATCAGCTTTATATTTGTCTTATAACTGAACACTGATCTTGATGATCGATTACTATGTACCAAACAGCATTACTCTCGTATAAACACATCGCAACTAACACCAAATACATATTCTCCAAAGGATCACAGAAGCAAAATAAGAACTTGAAGTATGTTAGGTTAGCATTGTTTTGTTTTACTTACTTAGGATAGCGAGGGACCTTATGTTGTTTTTTCTTTTAGTCTTTAGAAGCGTATATAATGTATGTATGTATGTATGTATGTATGTATGTATGTATGTATGTATGTATGTATGTATGTATGCATGCATGCATGTATGTATGTATGTATATATGCATGTATGCATGTATCTATCTATCTATCTATGTATCTATCTATCTATCTATCTATCTATCTATCTATCTATCTATCTATCTATCTATCTATCTATCTATCTATCTATCAGTCTATATGTTACATATATGCAGGTTTGGTAGAAGAGGAAAAAAATAGAACTCAATACACGAGCATATCAATTTTTTAATATTTTAATCACGTAAAGCGGCAGGCTGGCAGAAAGGTTTGCACTCCGGGCGAAATGCTTAGCGGTATTTCGTCTGCCGTTACGTTCTGAATACAAATTCTGCCGAGGTCGACTTTGTCTTTTATCCTTTCGGGGTCGATTAAATAAGTACCAGTTAAGCACTTGTGTCGAGGTAAACGACTTAATCCCTTTATCAGTCCTTTTTTTGTCCCCACTATGTTTAGCCGCCTGTGGGCAATAAAGAAATAAATATTTTTTAATCATGACATGCACGTAAGTGTTAGTGCTTGAGATACTCTTGTGACAAGGCCCTTACCCATCAATGGCTAATGGCTTCTGGCTTAAAATCTGAAACAGAAGTGTTTATCATAGCAGCTCAAGATCAATGCCTACCTACAAGTAACTACCAGGCCAACATATTAAAGAGCGGCAGCTTCCCAACATGTCGTGTGTGTATGTCAAGAACAAAATGAAACCATTGATCATGTCGTCTCCATATGCAGTTTTCTTGCGCCTACTGAGTATCTCAACAGGCATAGAGCTGCACAATATATTCACTGGATAATTTGCAAAAACCTGGACTTGCCCCACGATAAAAAACTGGTGGGAAACACAAACCAGCTCCAGTACTTAAAAATGATCACATCTCACTCCTTTGGAACTTTACAATTCAAACTGACAGAAAGATAGATGCAAATAGGCCAGACATCATGTTGAAAGACTTCAGACAAAAATCATGCCTCCTCATTGATATGACTGTCCCAATCGATATAAACGTATCTGTCAAGACCTACCAAAAACTGAGCAAGTATAAAGATATTGAAATAGAAATTAGCAAAATGTGGAACCTAAAGGCTAAAAGAATACCTGTTGTCATGGGTGCCCTAGGAATGATAGCAAAAGGGGCTGATTGCTATCTAGCTCAGATACCAGGAAAGCCCCAAAATGGTAGAAATTCAAAAGATAATGCTCATGGGAACTGCCCATATCCTACGCAAAATACTTTCTATGTAATCTGAAATTTTAAAACAAACACATAATTATCTTATGGCTTCTACCAGGCCAACATATTGAAGAACGGCGGCTTCCCAACATGTCGCGTATGTCAACAACAATATGAAACCATCGATCATGTTGTCTCCATGTGCAGTCTTCTAGTGCCTACAGAGTATCTCAACAGGCATGATATATTCACTGGGTAATTTGCAAAAATCTGCACTTGCCCCACGATAAAAACTGGCTAAGCATTTCGCAATAATAATGATAATAATAATATAACACGAGAATAGAAATCATCAAACTTTAATGATAGGTCATGAGGCGTGTTTCTGTATCATGTATCAGCTTTAAGTTGCAAGGTTCATATTCATATAGCGTTATGTAAGGTTACCCTTAATAATTACAATGTATTTAGATATTGTTTAACAACAGCTACCTGTGGTTGCTTCATAGGATGAAGTCCAATAAATCTGCTAGATGTTACAGAATTCACCATCTCGTAGATGTACAATACTCTCCATCAAACAAATAATTTTATTTCGCTGTGCTTATGAATAACGAAACAAAAACTCATCACAATAATTGCAACAACAACTATAATGATATTAACAATAACAGAGACATGACTTTCAAGTTACATACATTGGCGAGGGAAGAGAAGGAACCTTATTTAATCGATAGCATTGGTCTGATGGAAGTAAAGATAAAAACAAAACTAAGATTAAAGAGCTAGAATGTCCATTTACTCGTCTAAACTAAAGTATCTTATCAGGCTAAAAATAAATAAACCTTTCAAGTAATCTTTTGAGATTTTTGTTATTTTTTGTATTCAAAAAACAAAAACAAAAAAAAAAATTTAAAGTTCCCAACGTCTTCATCACGCTACACTTGCTATCACTAAGTTCAACCTACTTTACGTTTTGACCTGCTTCTCTTATCTTCTTATTGGACTTTTTAAATTTACTATCCAGTGTTAGAACATTTCACCTTTTACTCAAATTTACTTCCTCTCAGAGTAATATCCAGTTAACTCGCCCTTTCCAGCAAAACACTGGGATTCCCTCTAGATTTTTCTCACCCCGTGGTCCGACTTTTTGCATACATATTGGTTTCCAATTTCGGCACAAGGCCAGCAACTCTAGGGGAGGGGCTAAGTCAATTACATTGACTCCAGTGCTCAACCGGAACTTATTTTATCGACCCCGGAATGGTTTGATTCTTAATTTTCAGTTTTAATGTATATCAGTTCGCTCAATAATAAACCACGATTAGTCACCTTTAATAAACATTTTCGGCACCACATGTTTCAGATGCAGTTCATGCAAGAGTTTGAGTGGTAAACGAAACTAACCACATACACAACACACCTATTAAATTACGTCAATTGGCACACACGTACGTACGTACGTACGTACGTACCTACCTACCTACCTACCTACCTACATACATACATACATACATACATACATACATTCATATATATACGCATACATACGTATACATATATTGTGGGCTTTCAATTTCCGTCAACCAAATCTCCTCACGTGGCTTTGGTTGGCTCTGCGCTTTAGTAAAAGATACCTATCCGCGGCTATACATGTATGTGTGTGTGTGTGTGTGTGTGTGTGTGTGTATCTATCTATCTATCTATCTATCTATCTATCTATCTATCTATCTATCTGTCTCTATCTGTCTGTCTGTCTGTCTGTCTGTCTGTCTCTCTCTCTCTCTCTCTCTCTCTCTCTATATATATATATATATATATATATATATATATATATATATATATATTACCTGCTATTATGTATTTCTTTCAGTAAGTAGACTGCGATCATATAATGTATAGGTTTTAGTTCAACGAATCAACCTCACTACGTATTTTGCGAGTCTAAAACGTATTCTGTCGGCTTCCTTTTGCCGAACCGCTAGTTTATTGGAAGGTAAACAAACCAAGTGGTGGGGTTCAAAGCACAGGCACAAAGATAGAGAGACACATAGACACACACAGGTATATACGCAATCTATATGCGTATGTTTATATTTCTCTCTCTCTCTCTCTCTCGCTCTATCTACCTATCTACATATCTATATACACACACACGTACATGCACGTTGAAATGCATGCAGCTAGGTGCTGTATTTAGTGTGTATATGTTTGAATACCTTCTTCTCTTTAGTATATCAGGTTAAATCTATTAAGATTTTTATCACAGAGAAACATTCTCACACAAAGCCCACTTCACTAACTAAGTGTGAAGGAAGCTCTAAACGTATTTATACAACGAAACAATCAATGAGAATAGAATTTACAGCTATAGAAGAAAGAATATATACATCAGAAGAGAGAAATCTTTAGAGAAATTTTATAGACAGTCAGTCGCACATTTTTCCGCTGTTTCATTTTCACAGTAATAACATTACATTCCTCAAGTGCAATGTTTATGAAAGTCGTATATAATTTATATTGTTTTTATCGTTTTTATAGTTGAATTGTAAACAATCGATAATCAAAATCAAATCAAAAGATTGCTACCCTTTTATGTTTAAGTGATATATATTATTTTTATTCGCTTTATTTCACGTCTAAAAGACACGAATATCATTTGAGATATATTTATTTATCGTGTTGCTATAAGGTTTATCTTTAAAAAAAAAGTCAGAACAAAATAACGCTCACCCCCACAGAAAAAAGAAACAAAAAACCCCAGAGAAATGTTCATCGTGATTAATACACCTTCATTGGCAATAACACTGAAGAACAAATCGTATTTCTGAAGAGCCTGGAACTATTTAATATTACCAACGTTTTTTTATAAAGAAAACTGAAACGATAAAGGGCATTCTCCAGAGGAGAACTATATTAGCCGCAGGACAGACATTAAAACTTACCCCGAGGAAAAAGGGAGGAAGGGGTTGTAATTAAACGCCTTATTTAGATATAAACATGGCTGCAAGAATTGAGTAGAAAATTACAAGGAATTCGCCTATTTATTTATATTTCATTAAAAGATATTTTTAGTTATTTTCAGAATATTATACTCATATCTACCTGCATGCCTACCTGCCTGCATGCCTACCTACCCACTCACCCACCCATCTACCTACCTACCTACCTACCTACCTACCTACCTACCTACCTACCTACCTACCTACCTACCTACCTACCTACATACATACATACCTGCATCTCATTTTGCATCTCATATACATACACACGCACATTTATATGTACATAGGTTTATATATATACATAAATACATACACACACACAAACACACACACACGCACGCACACGCAAATGCGTGCGCACACACAAGCACTCTTTTTCTCTCTCTCACACACACATATATGCTTATGTATGTGTTTATGAATATAATGCTATTGAAAGTGTTATCTATCACCTTCGATAATAGGAATCTTGTTTCATTTCCAAGAAATCATCCTAAATATAGTGCAGGGGAAATCTGTGTGGAAATGAAATTGCTTGTTGATGCCTCGGGTATAAATATGAAAGACTGTATATAAATAGGAAGATTATATACACACAGTATATAGATACACAGCACATACACACTCCCACGTCAGAGCTTTAGGAAAGTTAGAAAGTTTTATCAGAATAGTTTATATGAAGTCTTTTCTTTGTCAATATTAAAAAAAAAAGCCTTAAGAAAACGAACACTCTTTACAGAAAGATGAACATGGTCGAATACAGTAAGTTTGTCTCAGAAAGAAGGTTTTGTTAATCCTGAGAATTATAGTTTGTTTTGCAAGTGTATTAAAATCTTCTTCATAAATATACTGGTTATGCTAAAGTGTTTACTTTGGGCATATCTAGTCAAATACTCTCATATGTAGACAGCCAAACTGTCTACATATAAAAGCATTAGCTAGATATGTTTGTTTTTAATGTACCAGATTACTGTAATTATGAGAAAACCTGAAATAATGGCTAAGAGGAGAATCAGTAACATATTTACTTCTGTTCGATATGAATTCTTGGTTTCGAATTCAAATTATTCACTGGCTGTGATTTTCTGCGAAACGACATTTCAACAAATGTAGGCACATATATGGCTGTGTGGTAAGAAGTTTGCTTCCCGATTACATAGATCCAGGTTCCGACCCATTGCATGGAACCCTGTGCAAGTGTCTTTTACTAGAGCTGCGTGCCGACCAAAGCCGTGTGAGTGGATTTAATATATATCAGGTCATCCCATAAGTTCTGTCCGAATTTTGATTAAAGGAAACAAGTCATCAAATGTTATGTTTAATTGAAATTTAATCATCAATGATGATTGATAATCATCCCTGACTATCTATGACTTCCTTCCATCTATTTACAAGCTTTTTAATCCCATCAATGTAAAACTCCTTTGGTTTCAAAGCGAAGAACTCGGAAATATCAGTTTCGACCTCCTCCTGGCTTGCGAACGTTATGTCTCCCAAATGATTCTGTAAACTAAGAAAAAAATGGTAGTCTAAAGGAGCAAGGTCGGGAGGATAAGATGGATGAGGATTTTTTTCCCAACCAAGCTCTTCGATCTTCAGTGATGTGATCTTTGCAGTGTGGGATCGCACATTGTCCTGATGAAACATCATTCCTTTTCGATTCACTAAAGCGGGTCTTTAGCTTGGTTCAAACGTTCTAATTGCTAACAGTAGACTGAGCGTTGATTGTTGCATTAGGTGGTAACAATTAAAAGTGAATTACTCCTTTGCAATCCCACCAGATAGAGAGAAGAATCTTTTCCCCATGAAGTTCCCTTCTCGGTTGTGGTTGAGTTTTTTCCCTTTTACCAAGCCACTGTGGACGTGTAGGGTCGCAGCCTCGAAGTGTTTTAATCGACCCAGTTCTTATTTTCTTTTTGTGTCAAATATTTATTTTATCGTGCACTTATGCCGAAATACTAAGTTACGGTGACGTAAACAAAGCAACGCCGGATCTCAGACGGTGGTGGAGGAACAGACACAAGCAAACACATACATTTGTATGCAGACACTACACTCATACATAGTTACATAAATATACAGACACATACACACATAAACATAGTTTCCATCTACCAGCTCAACTTATAAGTCTTTAATCGGCCCGGGCCTATAGTAGAAGATAAGACGGATTAGTCACATCTGAATCTAGTTCTTTTTAGTTATGACTGACTTAGGCCTAGACAATAAGAACAACAACAGCAAGAGCAACAGTAACAACAACAACAACAACAGCAGCAAGAAGAACAACAACAACGACGATGACGACGACGATGATGACTATGACGACAAATTGGGTTTTAGTGATGAATTTCCCTTAAATATTGTTTGTTTTTCCAAATGAATCTTCCCCACCATATATTATCAGGTTGAACACTTCCGTAACTTCCTTGACAGACATCATTCGGTTGACACAGAGTTTGCGTGGGGCAATTCAAAAATTGAGTTACTTGGAAAATACTGTTTTAGATGTCATCTTCTTTGTTATAGCTAAATCCGAGTGAGAAAGAAAGGAGAAGCGACATGGGAAGGATGAAAATCGAAGTTAACCATAAGGTGATTTGTACTCGGAGCCTAGAAAGTCAAATTGAAATATCATAAAACATTCTATGTGTCTCTTAAACAACGCAGGAAATTCAACATTTCCACGCTTGTTCACTGGAAATAAATGACTTTCGGCCGTCAGCCAATTTGATTTGGTTTGGATGAAGTTACCGTACAACGTTGAATTGTCATTCATTAACAAGAATAAGTTGTTTCCGTAGTTTAATTTGTAATCACTTGGATTAAATTATCGACAGGGAACTATATATTAGTTGACTGCACAATACATACATACATACATACATACGTACGTATATATATATATATATATATATATATATATATATATATATATATATATATATATATATATATATATGCGTGTCACAGCGTGCGTGTGTTAGGATGTATATCTATCTATCTATCTATCTATCTATCTATCTATCTATCTATCTATCTATCTATCTATCTATCTATCTATCTATCTATCTATCAGAATGTATGTATGAATGCATGTGCCTCTGTGCATGCGTGTGTGTGCAACTGAGAGTTAGAACTTAGGATAATTACTTTCGTAACGTGAAAATGATTGAGAAAAGACAAAACAGAAAGTAGTTCAAGACTGAAGATTTATTGATACAAGAAGCGGTATATATGGAAGGTCATCGCTGATACTAATGAAGTTGAAGATGTACTCAGCCGGTTAATTTTGCCGATTATTATCTTTATCTTCTGAAGCTACGTAATTGTCTATAAATTGCTTAACATTATCAGATAGTTCAATCACGATGCATATACATAATCCCTCTGTTTGCACAAAGTATTCTCATAAGTTTTTCCTAAACGGCCATGCTGTGTTCACACTTTTAGTTAGCTCTTGTTCCATATGTTCTGATTAATATAACACTTACTTTTCATAAGGCTGAAGTTACTCTGGTTGTTGAAAAACAAAATTAGAATGTGTATCATATGTGATGTATAGATGCCAAAGAAATATGTTCTGTGTATCAATTCAGAAATACTACTTTACTAAGAAGTGTTTGGCTCAATTGCATATGATATTTTAATTATATAGGTAAATATGGGAGAGAATTCTGGAAAGGTTATAATGTTATGGGATCTCAGCAAACTATAGAATACTGCGGTAGTGAACATGACAAATTGCAGAAAATTAGCATATTTAAAAATATATCTCTGAGTAAAATTTTCCTGAGTTATCATTTAATTGACATTATGAATTAATATTTTTCTTACTTAAGAACAACAGCTGCTGATGCATCAAAGGAATTTTGTCACGCTGCGTCAATAGACGTTTTTCTTCTTCAACATGGTATTAGGGAAATTGTAAAAAGTTAATCAAAATTTTATTAAACATAACGCAGGTGCAACTGTGTGAGTTAAAGCTTGCTTCCCAACCATGTGGTCTGAGATTCAGTCCCAATGCACAGCGCATTGGGGATGTGTCTTCTACTATAGCCTGAGCCGATCAAAGCCTTGCGAGTGGATTTAGTAGACGGAAACCAAAAGAAGTGAAACGAGCTCGTCGTATATATATATATATATATATATATATATATATATATATATATATATATATATATATATATTTATTGAGGAATCTATGTGTTGCTTGTGAGTATCCATCCATCCATCTATCCATGTATGTATGTATGTATGTATGTATGTATGTATCTATCTATCTATCTATCTATCTATCTATCTTTTTGTAGCACAAAGAACAAGAAAACATAATATGTATTTTATATTTTCATCAGCAGAAGGTACATGCACAAAAATTACATTGTCACTTCTGTGCATTGCTGAAACTCTGGGCTCTAGAGTCACTTTGAAACTTTGCTGTTCTGTTTAAAATCAATATATATATATATATATATATATATATATATATATATATATATATATATCATATCATATCATATACATAGGTATTGCTAGTTTTACTTCAGTGATTTTTAATTTGATTTATGTTTCAGCTTTTTATTATTGGACGTGTGTAACAAAATAACATCGTGAGAATTCCACCATTTTGTAGAGAAGATAACAGGAAATTTTAGTGGTTTAACTTAATTAAGTAACATAAACAACAGAAAGAGAATTCAAAAAAAGATAATAATATAATTAGTTTAAGTTAATGATGGGATATTTCATGTACGTAAGTAAGCGTAATGAATAAGAAAATTGGAATTAACCGTAAAGTTCATAACAGCTGTTGTCATAATCCAATTTCTGATGAAGATGCTATGTTTCAAATATCGTTAATAATAGAATCCAATCTTGAATCGCATTCATCCCGAGAGGCCAATTTGCATTCGATCATTGCACTCAAAAATAAGAAAATTACAATAATAGAAAGAAAAAAAAACTACGCTGAAGAAGTTGCACTAAACAAATTTCACACATGGTGAGAGATAGAAACATTGTTTTTGCATATTGAGAAACATGAAAATAATAAGGAAATAATAAAGACAATAAATAAATAATGAAGACAATAAAGAATAGTGAAGTCAACAAGGAAATAATGATGATATTAAGGTAATGATGAAGATAATAAATAACTAAACTAATTATATGTCAAATTACCCTTCTGTTTATCTAATTTCTGAAGTAGAAAAACGTTAGCAAAGCATGTATCTATATGAAAAGACACATATGCATACTCAAACATGCACGCACACACACACGCACATATCAATTAGTTACAGTAGTCGTTAGCATCTAAACATCTCAATAAGAAGGGCGCCAGGACTAGTTAGTGCGGTAAAACAACTGCTAGTTATTTGTTGGTAGTATACTGCAAGTATCTTTAGACACACACACACACACACACACACACACACACACACACACACACACACACATACACACACACGCTCACACACACACATTCACACACACATTCACACACACATACACGCACGTTCTCACACACGTACATATAGACAGGTACCAAATCAAATATAAACTTTAGATCCAATCCACGGTTGGTTTCAGGTGTGGCGTATGCATAAACGAAGAGCACAGGTAGGGTTCAAAATTCGTAACAATTGTTTCAGTAGTATTTTATTGATGCGTTCTGATATTACATCATAGCAAAGCCCTATCATCAGGTAAACTTTAAGCACGTATACAAGCATGTAAAATCAGAAGATGATCTGTTCACCAACTATCATGTCATCATCAGGTTTTACCTTGCCTATATATGACTTCAAAATTTACCATGAAGGTGGTGAGATATTGCTATGATGTAATCTATGGATGCATCAATATAATGCCACCGAAACAATTGTGAATTTTGAACCTCACTTATATATATATATAAATATATATATATAAATGTCTCTATATATACAGGCGTATACAAATATATATATATACATGCGAAAATATTGGGAAGCACATGAAAGCACTAATGCAATCAATATTACTCTTTTTTGACTGTTTTTTTTTAGTGTATCTCTCTCTCTTTCTCCTTCTCTCTCTCTCTCTCTCTCTATATATATATATATATATATATATATATATATATATATACATGCATATATATATATATATATACATATATATTGTATTTAAACAATGCTACCAATAGTTTTATGTAAGAGATCTTCGTACGAAACAATTGGTAGTCTTGTTAAATCCACCTATTCTCTCTGTTCGATATAGCCTATCACACTCAGACACAGACACAGACACACACACACACACAGACACACACACATACATACACACACACACGTATATATCTGAATGTGTGTGTTCGTGTGAATATAGTTGTATGTGTGTGTGTATGTGCTTATATTTTATATATTTATTATATACATACGTACATGTGCTTATATTTTATATATTTGTTATATATCATATAGATACATGCTTTGCCACATATGTATGTGGGTGGATACAGTTTGTTACAATATATTACCCATTCACAAAATAATGCGCTATATGGATTTCAACAGCTTTACAATATCTATTACATGGTAGTTCTACATAATTCTCCAATATTTCAGATATACATACAAACATATATACATGCTTGCAAACATACAAAAATATATACATACATATATCTAGCTGTGAGTGTATTTAAAGAGAGTTTATGTTTGATATCACGTATCTATATATTAAAGTGTATGTATAAAAATCATTGGTGTCATGATGCATTGAATTCCTCACATAATACAACATTTTATTGATTTCGCAATTAATCGTGAAAGAAAAATGCTTACTCTGTTTCTATGCTATAGACTAGATTTAATCTCTCTAATGCAGCAACGAAACTTCGTCTATATCAATTCATAGGTACCCAGACGTAACAATATAAATATATTTTATAGTTGCCACTAACTTTGTAGTTTCTTTTAGTATTGAAAAATGTCATTTTTTTCAGTAGTTTTCTTTCAATATTTCAATGGATTTCTTTCGAGTAAAAATCTCTTTTTTAAAACATTGAAGAGAGAATTTCTTTTTAGAATATATATGACGTTATTTGCTTTTCTTGTAGAAGCAGAACTCTCGTAGATTTAAAAAAAAATTAATTACACTTTCTTAAATACATCAAGACATGTTTCTAAATTACATTGATGAAATAAATTTGTCGAGTATTTTCACAATAAAACCCATAATAGTAATAATAATAATAATAATAATAATAATAATAATAATAATAATAATAATAAAAACTATCGATTTCTACTATTTTTTGTATTTCTCTGTCTGATCGATGATTCAGCAATAGGAAGTAATCACATTACAAAGCTTAACTGAATCAACAAAAAAACTGCTTCATTATAAAGAAGAATGATTTATTAAGGATATCTGCATGGCTCAGATTGAATACATTATTCCAGAATCAGTCAAGGAAAGTTGGTATTTTGAATTTATGGAAGCAAAAACTACTTTGGAAAACTGATTGTGTGTTTGAGTCTGTGTCTATACGTGTGTGTGTAGGTGTCGGTTTCTTTATACTGCAGAAAAGATTATGTATATATCCAGATGTGAATATATGCCTGTATTTGCGTATGTATACATATGGAGAAGTGCATATACTGATATAATCTGACTAATGATCACCTGTTATTTGTTTCAGCGCAACATTACTTCTGTACACTCCGGTTTTCCCTAAGCGAACTTCATGCAATGCAACAGGCAAATGAAAAAAACTCGGAGGGTAGAACGGTCGATTAGAATAATGAAGACAAAGACACTAGTATGAATATATCCCTATATAACAATATTCCACATCTCAGAAACACGAAAAAATGTGGTTCGTCTCCTTCATATTAATAAAACAATCCATGCATTTTGCATATTACTTATATCTCGTGAAAATTAACGCTCTTTTGTAAGAAAAAATACTCGCAGTTTGTAAAGTGTTTCTTGTTTTGCTATACTTAGATTTTATATTTCAAAGTCCATTAAGTTTGACAAGCTCTTTGAAACAAAACTCAGAATTTTGTATCACTCCTGTAGATTCTTACTGTATATATATATATATATATATATATATATATATATATATATATATATATATATATATATATATATATATATATATATATATGCGCGCGTGTGTCTGTATGTCTGTGTTTGTCCCAACTACCGCTTGACAACCGGTGTTGGTGTGTTTACCTCTTCGTAACTTAGTGGCTCGGCAAAGAGAAACCAATAGAATAAATACCAGGTTTAAAAAAGTCCTGGGGTTGATTTGTTCGACTAAAACTCTTCAAGGATGTGCTCCAGTATAACCAAAGTCAAAAGACAGAAACAAGTTAAAGAATAAAAGAATACATACATATATGCATGCATACATACATACATACATACATATTTTGTATAAGGAAACGAAGGAAATCGTTCGAAAGTTAACTAAGCTTTACACACACCAGCGAACGTGTCATTTACTGTTTTTATCGGGCTGTGAAAGGCAAATTTCGTATTTATAGCTGACGACGTGAAGGAATGCAGAAATGCATGTGTCCTACAATCCAGTGACGTTGTTCACAGCCAAAGTCAGTGCAAATAGGTCGTCTAGGAGGGGAATCTTCTCTCGAGACTATTTCTGCATTAAAAGGTCTCTTCACGTTCAAGTTTAATACGACTTCACACGATTATATTCTATTCAATGCTGCTTCAAAACACACACAACCACACCCACACACCCATCGCGCGCGCACACACTCATACACACGCGTACACACGCAAACACACACTCAAGCCTGCAACCATAATGTATTACGTCATCAGTCAAGTAGGGGAAATTTGAAGTGTTTGCACATTGTTTGGCTCAACAAAAACATCAGTTTTAGGTTGATGCACATTTATATTTGTATTTAATTTCTTGTTGTTAGAATTCCAGTCATGGTGTTATGCTAAGATAGTTTAAGACATGTCCCTATTAACCTACAATATTAATTCAGTAGGATTATTTCTGTGACAGATATAATCAAAACTTTTCTAAATATTGAGCCGTAATTTACTAAGAAGCAAACAGTAATAACAAAACCAGAAATAAAAGAAATCGGAGCATTTTGATATATTTGTGGATTACTTTAGATTTAATAGTTCCAAACCAATTCCTTAAATCTAGTATTTGAATAAATAAAATAAAATAATTGTAAAAATTGAGATGTTTTTATTTTTTAATCTTATTTTTAACCTGAAAATAATATTTTGGTGTAATGCAGTGTTTGTATTTATTCCACGTAATTAAGATTTAATCCAGCTAAACCCGGGACTAAATATATTTATAGACACAGTAGAAGATAATCTCTTATCATTGATCGCATTTCTATTGGATCAAACTGCAGATTGGAGCTAAGACATTGTCAAAAAACTTTTATATCTAATACAATACTTCTTAATCTCTTCTACAAGAGACATCTCCGTGTTTCCAATAACAAGATGAGAAAATGAAAGAGAATCACGAAGACTTGGCAAAACAAACAGACTACATGAATAATACATAAATGAAACTATAAAGTGTAAAACTTGCTGAGGAATCCTTACATTTTATTCTAAAATCTAACTGATAATAATAGATGATGAAATATCTAGTATAAACACGTTTCAGAATAAAGTATTTAGTTTCTATTTTTAATCTCTGTCCTGGACAATATTTTGCAAGATATAGCATTGCATTCATAATTAAAAGAGAAGAAAATTGGATTATTTGGTATAAACAAACAAAATTGTTATTGAGCTCATGAAATTATATTTAGAAAATAAGTTGAAACAAAGAACAAATTGACATCAATTTAGTTAATAAATGGAAGCGTTCTTTGTTTTAGAGTAGGCTTAGGGCCAACATCGAATGAGTGTCTGAATGTAGGTGATTTAATCGAATGCAGCGTGATATGAACTCAAAATACTGTTGTTGTAGTTAGTGGTGGTGGATGAACTAAAATAAGGAACGAAATTACAAAATAAACAAAAAAAACAAAACAAACGAAAACGAAAAGCAAAACAAAAAATAACAAAGACACAAAATCAAATTTGCCAAAGTTTCACAGCTATTGATAGTAGCAGCACTGAAGAATCCAGGGTATAATAAATAGTACGATAATAAATGTTAAAATGATGACATTGCAGTAGCAAAACGGATGAAAGATGGATACGATTATATAATATAATATAATATGATATGATATAATACAACATAATATATCCATATATTATTTATGTCATAAGAATGTAGAAACTTTGAGAGACGGAAAATGAATAGTTATTATCGATGGAACGAGAAATTGATAAAGCTACAAATAATAGCGTGTAAATATTGCGTCAAAAAAACCCATTGAATGGAAAAATTCGAAGGCTGCCCGTAGGACACGAACACTGCAACCACTTTTTATAAACGTGACAAAATCTTCTATCGTTATACCAAAGCAATCCTTCCAGTTGGTCCGTTTATTTTAGAAGCTTCGCTATTACCAGCGAAAATTATATGTTGTCTACAGTAGATGTGGTTTCGAGTTCCACGGTAGCCTCCAATTTTTTTCCACCCAAGTTCTTTTCTAAAACCCAATATTTACACGCTATAAAATGTCGAGCTGACAGAATGGTTAGGACACCGAGAGAAAGGCTTATCGGCATTTCGTCCATATTCACGTTCTGAGTTCAAATTCCGCCGAGGTCGACTCTGCCTTTTATCCTTTCGGAGTCGATAAAATAAGTAGCAGTTGAGCACTTGGGTCGATGTAATCGACTATCTCTCCCCGTGAAATTGACTAGTGCCAAAATTTGAAATCAATATTTCCTATAGCTTTATCTACTTATCTATCTATCGTATATGTATATAAATGATGGAACGGTACACACGCATACACACATATATATATCCTCCCGTGGCCGATAAAGAACATTATTGGCCAAACAAGAATATTGTGCCCTTAGATAGAATTCCACTTTACCCTTGTAGCTCCACACACACCCGCACATATTGCGCACGAAACTTCTTCCTGGCAGTACGTTTTCGAATAACTCGCTAAAGTTTAGCATGCAAAATGCATATTTCTCCTTTCTTTTCCCGTTTCCTCCATTGATGGCAACGACAAGCATTGCTTTGCTAATTGACTTTCCATATTTCACATGCCTTCAACGGACACACACACACACACACACACGCGCACACACACACACACACACACACACACACACACACACACACACCACATATATATATATATATACATATATATATCAAGTCATTAAGAATTATTTTACTTTATCTCAACAAAAAGCAATGCCGTTAATGTATAAAGGAATGCTGTTAATCACAGTATACACCTAAATTGTCAACACAATTTTGTCATTTCATCGGTAACTTATGCCAGTGAAGAAGAATTCTGAAGAGCAGGAGGTGATGAAATCACGAAAGGCTGTTTTTGAAGTTTTTTCTTTGCAAAAAGTTGTCTAATGCATGGAAAACGTGATAGTCAGTTGGTGCAAGGTCTGGTGAATAGGTAGAAGACAGAGTATTTCCAAGTTCAGTTCCTATAACCTAAGTAGCGTTCTTTGTGCAAAATGTGGTCGAGCATTGTCTTGCAAGAGAATTGGTCTGTCTCTGTTGACCTGTTTCTGTTGTTTAATTGTAAGTTCACTCATCATTTCATCCAATTGGTTCATGTAAACATCTACTGTAATTGACTTACTCGGTCTCATGAAAGTGTAGTGGATGACACCAGCGCTGGACCATCAAACGGACATCATTAGCTTTTTTGGTGAATATTCTTTTTTGGATTGTGTTTTGGCACTTCGTCTCTATCCAACCACCGTGCAGAACTCTTACTATAGTTGAAAAGAACACATTTTTCATCATACGTAGCAATACGATGCAAAAATAGTTCGCTTTTATGCCGTAACAGCAAAGAATAGCAAGTTTCAAGATGATGTGTTATTTGATTCTCGTTCTGTTCGTTTGGTATCCACTTCTTTACCATGCTGATCTGTTTCAGAAGGTCCAATACAGTTGGAATCAAAACAACAAACCTTGCAGCTAACTCACGCGTAGTTTGAGATGTATCCACTTCCACTACAGTTTCGAGCTCATCATTATCCACCTTGGTCTCAGGTCTACCCCGGGACTGATTTTCAAGAGTAAAGTCACCAGACCCGAATTTCTCAAACAATCGACGTACAGTGAGTTAATTCACCACATCTTTACCAAACACCTCATTCATGTTTCGAGCTGTCTGGGATGCATTGGTTCGACGATGGACCTCATAGTCATAAACAACAGGAATTTTTAATCTATCCATGGATTCACAAAAATTGAATTACTAGAGAAAACTCACAATATAATCAAACCATATGAATTGCATTTAGAAAGGTGATGATGTAACTCTTCAATTTTGTAAAACAAAGAATTGTCAGTATAAGACATTAGGGTTAACGACTGTCGAACTTATTACATGAAAAAATCGGACATTTCATTTTTAATGACTTGATGTATATCCATATATATATATATATATATATATATATATATATATATATATATATATATATATATATATATATATATATACATATACATATATATGTCACCATCATACATACTTACACACACACATACATACATACATACATGCATACATACATACATACGTACGTACATACATACGTACGTACATACATACCTACATACTTACATGCATGCATACATACGTACATAGTGAGATAAGACCAATCGACTACTGTTACTGGTTCTTACTCTGCTGTATTTCAGCAGTGCCACTCTAATGACCATCACCGATATAATTGAACCGTAACGGACTTAGGTTACCTAAATGCGAAACAGGTTGCATGTTTAAGTGAAACTGGCTGCAGTGCGGTGTCGTTTAGACTTATATTCAAACGAAAGTGATTTGGTGATGGCCAATCTTTCATAACTTCATGTTTAAAATCAATTTTTTGCTTTTGATACTCTTATTGGTGCTTCACTAAGCTACAAAAGGAGCTTCACCACTATATGAGACTAAAGTTTTGTATTATCTATTTCTAACTTTTTAAGAAACATTATATCAATACGAAAGAGGCGCCTCAAGGTCGAAAATGAATTTGTTGCTGTTGTTTCTAATCAATTTAATTATTGGTTTCAAATTATGGTACAAGGCTTGCAATTTTGAGGGAGAGGGTACGTCTATTACATCGATCCCATTACTCAACTGGTATTTCTTTTATCGACCCGAAAGGAGGAAAAGCAAAGTTGACTCCAGCGGAATTTGAACTCAGAACATAAAGACTGCACGGTTGCGATTCTGCCAGATTGCCATATTAATCAATTTAATTATTATGGTCAAAATTTCAATTGATTGTAACTTCTTTTTCGCTAACCACATCAAGTATGGGAGCCTTTACTTAACACTGTATTTCGTTGATAATTTTCTATGATGACTCAGAGCTTTCGTTTTGAGAATTACATTTTGTCTCTTCATAACGACTTGTGTATTTATTATCAAAAGTTTTATGTAAAGGTCTTCTCTTATACACCAAGGAATATACATATATAGCATAGATAATCGTTTGACCTGATGAATGATTAACGATTTATTGTTGTTTAGTCCTAGGTCACTCTGACTGAGCAGATCTATTCTTCACCAGCCTTATGACGGAATGTTATAACCCTCTACATGTCAATATATTACCGAGCACATTCTGGCATAATTCGCCATTTAGATACTGCTCGATTTCATCTGCCACACATTCGTATATTTCACCATCCACACAGCACTACATTTCACCAATCACATAGTAGTATTCAACATTGACATGGTGATAAATTTTACAAGCGACATGCAGTATAGGGAAAACATTCAGGTAGTGCTATATTTTACTATTCACAAGATGATATAGTTCCCATTCACGTAGTGCTACAACCGCTCTAAAGTTTCATGGAATATTTCGCAATTTTCAGTTCCGATTTTTTCCTCTGTGCCTACAAAAAACCACGGTAACCTTTCCGATGTTGGAAATTATACATTTTGTCCGTTCTGCTACGGCAAACAACCAGGCACTACAGTCATGATATATTTTGGAGGATACCTGAAATCGACTTTATTGGTAGCTTAAGCTCAACAAAATATAAGGATATAGAACCACGACCAGTACCGATATCATGCGGCGGCGGCAGTGGCGATCACCACCACCGCCACTACCACCGCCGAAACCACCACCATCACCACAATCAAAAGCAACCATCCTCACGCCAACCATAACAACGAGCACAAACACCTGCGCAATACCCATTACTACAACCACTATTACCCAAACAAAATAAAGGGAGAGGAAGAAAGAACTCTAAAGAGAATGAGTCGGCGCCGGTGGATCTGACCATAACTAACGAGTGACTTGTAGATGTTCAACATTGAGCGTGGGCTATCCATTGGGAAGTCTCAGCGGCATTATAAGACCCCAACAATTCAAAGCTCTGGGGGTAGTATTTATTTGCTGACAGCCAACCACATCCCATATAGATCAGAATTATACCCTGAGACCAATGAGGCTCCCGGAAAACTATCCAGTGTACCCATCATTAAGACGGCACTGATTGTACTACATGATAATGCATTATTGCATATGAAAAAAACAAAACGCTAACTCAAGAGAAACGTCTTTCAAACCGGGAAAAATCTGTTTTAGTTCTTGGTCAACGAGTCAAGAGCTAAATGTTTTGAGAGCCGTTGATAATCGTAGATTACGCGGTAATCTGATGAATTTTCAGCATCGTAGTAGCATCTGCACCAAGAAAACGAAATCAATAAACAAACTGTTATTGAAAAATAAACAGATTGAATAATTAATGAGCAAAAGTTAGTAAAATTAGTAAACAACACTTTTTAATGATATTTGCCATTCTCAGACACCTTATTTGAAGAGTTATCGTAAGGTCAATATTTCTATGTCACAAGCAAGTCTAAGACGGTTCTGAAAAATACAACTGAAAATTCTAATAATTTTATGAAAGAGAAACAGACCGAAATATAGACGAAAATATAACATTATTAAATCTACAGAAATGGTCAGCCAACGTTTATCGATTATTCGTACATTGTGGTGATATATGTATCTTTATTAACGTCATCTTTGTAGCTACTACTGTTATAATTACGATTTGCTGCTAGGTTTCAAGATATTTAAAATTAGAATGAATGATAATTAATTGTCTTGGAATTTCGAATTGATTACCAAAAATTACTGACAAGCCAATAGGGATTAATATAAAAGAAAAAAATAGAAACCTACACAGAAGTCAAAAATCATTAACACCACTATCATCATCATCATCATCGTCATCAGCAGCAGCAGCAGCAGCAGCACCACCACCACCGCCACCAGTGCCACCACCACCACGACTACGACCACGACTACGACCACCACCATCACCACCACTGCCGCCGCCACCACCACCACCACCACAAACCAACCACCACCACCACCAACAACAACAACAACAACACCACCACCAGCACCACTACCACCACCACCACTACCATCACCAAAACTACTACTACTACTACTACTACTACTACTACTACTACTACTACTACTACTCCTACTACTACTACTACTACTACTATTGTTTCTCGGAATTAACACAAGAGAAATTCACTAAAAGAACGACTTCCAATAAGACCATTGCGATCCATATGTATGTATATATGTCCTGTTCCTCGTTTTAACTTAGAATAATTTTTGACCAGCAAGATTTGACCATCAATATTTGGTA